>NC_083578.1:77296408-77596408 GCF_027579695.1 Neoarius graeffei
AAGCGAAGGCAGTAAAAGACTGTCTGTTTTCAGGCTTTGTGCGTTTTATGACACCTGCATTATCCTGATGCACCACATCTGCAGGGATTAAGCTTGCAGCTCATTCATGTGAACCTAGATGAGGTTTTAGCCTCCGAGTTACATACACTGCCCTCGGGGTCACTAATCATCACAAATCAGGACAAAATCAATGGCGTGGAAATGTGACAATTCTGTACAGGGTGCTGCAGGACATAGTTTGTGATTTACTGATTTGTAAAACCATTTATATGAGAACTAGTTAAAAGGCTGCACAATGGAGAACAGTATAAGAAAAATGAAAAGTGATCACGAAAATTCTATTCTTTTTAAAAGTGGTTCTTGGCAGTGGTGGGGAGATGATGGGATTTTGTCCTCTGCTTGCATTTATATGATTATATTTGTGTTTTGAGGTTTGTTTGCTTGTTTATTTCGTCTTTCTTGCTTTCTTCTCATTGGATATTTATTTTTATATCTTATTGGATTTTTTAAATTTTATTTTATTTCTCTCTCTTGTTTGGTTGGTTGGTTTTTATCTCGTCTTTCATTCCTGGAGCTTCAAAGAAAAAAAAAAATGGTTCTCAGCTTACTGTGACTCTCAGGGCTGCAGAGGAGGCCTCCTCAATCGTGGTTGAAGCTTTATCCATGGTGGTGGTGCCAGGCATGCTGCGACGACGGCCCACCCGCTCCAAGGGAGACTCTGAAATGAGAGAAAAAATATTTTAAATTGTAATCTTCCCTTTTTTATGCATTATGAGGCATGATTTAAAAAAAAAAAAAGTTCCAGGACTGCTCCTGTTGCGAACGAACAGAGCCAATCAAGGTCATGTCCATGTAGCATGAGTGGACAGTAACTCTCATGAGCCAGTATGCCTCATGATGTCTCACTGTCAACATCAGGACCCGTTTTACACCCATTTTTCTGACGATGTGCACGTGAGCATTTGCACAATGCACGAGCATTTGAAATGGAGATCCTTGAAATGCATCATCAAGTCTACAGCAGTGAAGCAACGAGCAATGAATGCACAGATTCTCATCACTCGAGGAATCCGATGCTTGCGCTCTGGTCCATAGTAAAATTGCAAATGCACACATGCACGTTGTCACAAACACACATGTAACACAGGTCCTGATGTTGACAGCATGACGTCATGCCGACTCAAGAGATACTGCTCACTACTGCTACATGTGCATGACCTTGCTACACTCAGTTTGTTTGCAACTTTCTGATCAGACCTCGTATTTAGTCATACAGTGATGCATATAGACAGGGACCACTGCTCTGTCATCGATTATGCAATCAGCAAATACGTTACTGTAATACAGAGTTCAAGAGCCTAACCACCATTTCAAGCCTTTTCAAATACACAAAATAAACTAATAAAATATATATTAAAAGATCTGCCCCGTCAGCAATCCTTAGAGAATGTTACAGTTATAATCTGCTTCCAGCATCTGGTTCTTACTAAACCAAATGGACATGCACGAAAGCATACATCTAAGAATAGTAAATGATGGGGTTTTTTCAGTATGAAAAGTTTTTTAAAAAAGTAAAACAAGACAATGCTGTCAGCTGTATGAAAATAGAGATGTAATGAAACCCAAAAATGCAAACTTTATCAACAACCCAGATTAAAAAAAAAAGACTAGACTAAAACGGTCTTCTAGCCTGACCAGTTAGACCAAGCCTGACCAGTTAGAACCAGGCTGTGCCGAGTTTCCGAAAAGCATCGTAGCACAAAGATGATCGTTAAATGGTAGAGCAAGCAGCAGAATGAACACACTCTCTCCTAGTTAAGATGCTCTTAGGTGGGGTTTACATTAGACCGTATCAGCGGATCATCAGATTAACGTTTTTAAAACGATTAGCGTGCACACAGCAACGCCAATACACGATTCGCGTGCACACAGCAACGCCAATACACGGATACGCTCGGCTCCGCAGGCATCCTGCGCTCCAAATCACTCCGCCCTGAACAGCGAGTGCCCTCTGGAGGGTGCGCACTCCGGCCCTGCGCAGCTCACAGAGCGCGCGAGTGAAGTGCACGAGCAGTGATTCGGGACTGAGCCGCTGTCTGTGTGATCTCAGTGCATATCGGGCATGCGCGTCACTTACCACTTGCAAGTGGAAGGATGGCAAGCCTAAAGACAATCATAACTACACAATGGGCAGTATTTGCATCAGTATTTTCATACTTTTATACTCTTTAATGAAAGGTGATACAAGGCGGAAGTCCGCGCCGTTTTTCAGCAGTCGCGTCACATGACCAATGCCAGCGAATCAGGAAGGTGGATGTCACAGTGACGTTGTCCAATGACGATGCCAGCTAGAGCTCAGCACAGCGTATCCGCGTATTCTCAATGTTTACACAGCACCGGACCGGACACGATCTGGATTGAATACGTGGACCCTGGCGGATTCCCGTTTCCCGGCGTTTTAATGTAAATGGACAGTGCATCCGCGAAGAAAACGAGACAGATACGGTCTAATGTAAACTTGGCCTTAGTGTTAAGAGGCTTTTGGGAAACCCACCACTGACCAGTTAGAACCAGCTTGTATAAGTCCAAAACCTCTATAAAGCCAAATAAAATCAGCTTGACCAACTGAGTTTGGTGACCAGTTAAAACTAACTAGCTTACTGTTTTTCAGCAGGGACAGAACTCAGGATTTTTATTTTCCACTGGTTTAAACCCATTAACGATATTCCCCTTGTTTTGTCTGTTAATGGCAAGATTAATATGATTGACCCACATACATGTCAACCTTTGGTCAATCAAACCTGTATAACCAACCTCCAAAATCCTTATTTCCCTTATAAAATCCTTATAAGATGCAAATTAAAATAATTTACCTAAAATTTGAATGATAATTAACAATGATATATCCCAGTTACTTTTTATTCAATATTAATAACAATAAACCTTCAGAATGAATACAAAGCTCCAATGTTTGACAAAAACACAAAGTGTCACTCTAATGTTCTGAATTGTACTCCATAACAGCTTTTTTTAGCAGTCTGCACAAATACCTCACTAGGCTGCATGTCACAGCAAGTGTCTGTGTTGATCTTACACTGCAGTAGGCCAGGTCAGTGTGTTTGCATTCAGGTTCTTTCTGCTCTCTGTGTGTATCTTCCTGACTTGAGAGAAAACTCTCTCACAGTCAGCATTACTGTGGGGTAAACAGAGCACTGCCTAACTTGAACTAAAACGCCCACTACCTTGTGTTTTCTGTCTTTTCCAGTTGTTGGCATATCAGTTTTTGAGCACGCAAATACTGTCATCAGTGGCTGATTTTGCCTTTGGCTTGCATTCCGCTGATGTAGTTTCGATTTGAAATGTTCTTTCACATCATACACTCCCGATGCTGCAACTTTGATGTCACACTGTGCAGTGTGCGTATTCGTCGTTTTTGGAGGCTGCCGGTTGGATTATGCCATTGAAAAGGTCCTTCCATTCAGGGAGAAACCTACCGCTGTATTGTGTTTTGAATTTCTTTGCCGGAGTGCCCATTCAGAATCTTTTCAGTCGCTATTGAAAGTCGCTCAGGTGCCGGGATTCTCGCAATGCGGTGTGCGCATGATCAAAAGTGGAACGAAGTCTCGCTACCACGAGATAATGCGTGATTTCATAAGACTCTTTACTGGCTGTCTGTGCTTTCTGTGGTGTACAGTACGTTTGTAAATGTTATGCGCTCTTTTATCATCGTGGGAATTGATTATAGCTCTAAATAAATATTGAAGTTTTTTTAAAGAATCCATATAACTTTATTTGTACGCCCGTATACTATGTTTATTGAATCAAATCCGTATAAAATACGGACATTCCGTATAGGTTGACATGGACCCACTCTTGTACCATTGACAATGTTTGTGTGTTTCACTATGGCAGAGCCTGTGATAGCTTAGCTAGTGGTCAATGATATATTTAAGTAGTGTGATTTTTAGTAGTACTGAGTCTTTTCCTTGTAATTTATCAACACATTTGAGGAAAATGTTGATATTCTTGATGGATTTGTCCTGTTTAAAGCGTCACTACACCTTTACATTTCCCTTATATAAGGATAACACTAGCTAGGCTAAGTAATCAGCACTAGCATTAGCTAGCTTATGCTCTGCCTACATAGTTTGTTAAACACTTAAAGGGCAAGTCTTTGTTTTTTTAACCTTCCCATTTTATGAGTCAGTTCAACACGTAACTTTCTAAAATTTTTTGTAACTAATATTGTAATACATAGGACCAAATTACTCAATTCTGATTGGTCAATCAAGGAGGGCTTTTTTTCCTTAACATGGGGCCGTATTTCTGAAATGCTATTGGCTAGTTTGTTGCTTGGTTACGGTTACAAAAATTATACAATTTTGTCAACAAAATGGCTTTTATAAAGAAGTTCCAATAAAATTTTGTAAACCACTTTCAAAATCCTTGTGTCGTGTCGCCGTGTCATGATGAAAGACACTTTAGAAACTGATTCAAACGTGCAAGATAGTCTTGTGCCCTGATTGGTTCAGAAACCGTGAATGACAAACGTTGTGAACTTGAATGGCTTCCGAAGTATGAATTTGGCCCTATATATTATAATCATATGGTTCCTCGTAAAATTAAGGATCAATTTCATTCATGATTTCAAAGTTTTGAAATTGCCCTCGTCGCTTCATGACTCGGGCAATTTTCAAAACTTCGAAATCACTCGGGAAATTAATCCTTAATTTTACTCGGTCCCATACGATTAGGGGAGAGCAGGGTAAGATGAGCCAGGGGGTAAGATGAGCCACCCCCTGTTTCTAAGAAACAGTAAACAAATGTGACCATGTGACCACATTCAAAGGGGGCCGGGACCATTTACTTGCACTTGTGGAGAGGAGCACCACATGTCAAACTAAGTGAGGGACATATTTATAAAAATGTGTTTTTGTGCTTTCTAAGTCAATTCCATGTTTGTCCACAGTGAAGATGATTTAGAGAAGACAAAAGTAGAATAATATTTAGACACATTAGGGTTAAGTTAGTGGCTTTCTAAGCTATGATATGAATGCTAATAAAAATAATTTTGATTAGCCTAATCCCCTTTATTAGCATTTTTCTACAAAATGGTGGCCATGGGGTAAGATGAGCCATTAGATGTGGGGCAAGTTGAGCCACTGGCTCAACTTACCCCATTGGTGGCTGAGCTTACCCAATATGGATGACACTTAAGTTTTCACATTTACTGGTCATATATGACAACAACACATATATATATATATATATATATATATATATATATATATATATATATATATATATATATATATATATATGACATCAGATGAGGAAGACCAGTTGTTAGATGTGGGGGATTATGTTGTGGCAAAATACACGGGGAAGAAGAAAGTGCATTTCTTCATTGGCCAGATAATCAAATTGGATGTCTTCGAAATAGAGGCAAGATTTCTCAAAAGAAGCCGGTCATGCCATGGCTCTGCAAGAAAGCCAACCTTTGTCTTCAAAGAGAAAGATGAGGCTGTCCTGTCAAGACAGGATATTGTGAAAAAATTGCCCCGCCCCTTTACTGTTGGGGGGACAGCACGGAGGGAGAGGCAAATGGTGTTCCCTTGCCATTTGAACGCTTGGAACATTGAATAATGATGAAATGATTGAATGATTGATGGAATGATTGCTGCATGTTTTCGCAATGTTTTAACCTACTGAAAGAAATAAGATTTTTTTGGCACTGTTCTACTGTTTTAGTAATTTCTATAATATAGTATATCTCTCATTCCCTCTCTAACCATCCCTCTTTCTATCTATCTACGCATATCTCTCTCTCTATCCATCTATCTATCCCTCCCTATCTATCCCTCGTTCTATCACCTCTCTCTTCATCTCCCCTTCTCTATGCAACGGCCCTATCCCCCACTTGATTGACTTGACTTGATTCATTGATTGCATTTCTAATAATAAAAGTTGTTTACTTTGTTAACCTAACATGTTTTGTGTTGGCTCAATTTACCCCACACAGTGGCTCATCTTACCCCGTGCATGGGGTAAGTTGAGCCACTTGACATTTTTTTTTCAAGAGGTAATATCACTCTAACCATAAGAGCTTATCAATTATGTTTTGCTCAGATAGTAACAGTACACTTTGAAATTTGGTATGGTGTGTAGACTGGAAGCAAAAATGGCTTTAACATGTAGTTATGATGAAAAATGTAAAAAGTGGCTCATCTTACCCCACTCTCCCCTACCTATACATAACTGCTTCACAAAAAATCCTTTTTAGACAAAACTAAAATTAGAGAAAACCTTGTGTTAATGCTCCTAAAGCTAAAGGTCTTTTCTGAGAAACTTACTGGATGAAAAAGTTCAGCAAATATTTATTTTGCTGATGTCTTTGTCATCACATTGCTTGAGCACAAAACTGAGCCTCGCTATACTTTCACCTCCATCATTAGCAAGCAAATGGAATTGCAGACCTTTCGAAACCATTTACAAATAAATGCAATAAGTACAAATAATTGGCAAGAAATACAATAAAAACGTTCAAAATCAATGGAACGTTTTTGCATTTTCTGAAACACTCTAGACAGCCAGGCATCAGTTGACAGGCATCACATTTTCTCTATTTTCATACAGCAGGCAGCACTCTTATATACACACACACACACACACACACACACACACACACACACAGAGAAACTTAAAAAAAAGAAAAATCAATCATACTTTAGAGCATGCCAAGATGTTAATTTGAACCATTTGGGCAGTGGTGGCTCAGTGGTAGTGATCAGAAGGTCATGTGTTCAAGCTCCACTCCTTCCAAGCTGCCACCACTGGGTCTTTGAACAAGGCCCAGAAGCATCTGTGCTCCACAAGCACCCCATCATGGCTGACCATGTGCTGTGACCCAAGCTTACTAACAAGCTAGGACATACAAAGCAATTGCTTTCAGTGTACTCGTCTATGAGATAATAAATGCAATCTTTTTTTCCTACTTTTCTTATGCTCAACTCTATAAGTTCACGTTGCCTAGCAACATCATTCTCACCACATTAACCACTTGAACTGTAAAATTCAGTAAATTGTTGTGTGTTAATCCAAGTGCTTTGCTCATCATAGCCACCTGGTCTCAGCAGGTTGAAACCCAAAAACCTCCTCATAGTTACACAACAGGACTTGGTCAAAAATGGTCCACATCATGTAATTTTTGTCCATCATATCCAACCATTCCAGTCTTTGACACTACAGACAGAAGGATGGAAGAAACAGACAGAAACATAGAGGGAACAATTACTTACACGGGGGGAAAAAACCCAAATAAGTGTGTGTGCAGCCATCCTGAACGATAGGATCTATGAAATTCATCCTTTCATATCTTTCTGCAGATTTTCAAAGGCGCCTTGGTTCGCTCTGCCCTGCTGAGTTTCTCGCTGTGAAAGATAAGACGCTAACAAGATCAGGGGACTTCAGTTTCCTGGCTTTCACTCTCTACTTCTGTTGCTGGGAGGATTATTTGAATAACAAGGCTCTTGAACAGAAGAGGTGAAACTCCAAGAAAAGAGAATGTGGAAGGGGACTCTGTAACAATACCTGCCCCTCAACAAGCTCTTTCAGGATTTGTTTAGGGTTCCAGGATGTTTGGAGTTTCGGAATCTGACAGATAGTTCAGAGAGGAAATTTTTCTAAACTTTGTACACAGGCCGTAAACATGCATGAGCTTGCATGCTCACCCCCTCCCCGAACCATTATTTAAAGGCCATTTATACCACAGCACTGTTTAACTCTCAATTCTGAGCAGTCGGAACGTACCGATTAGTTTTCTATAAGAGCTGCAAAGCAAATCGCAGGTTTGTATTCGTTCACTTGTTGTAATACATTGTTTCCATCATAACAGTTAGCAAAATGGTTCCACATCAACTGATAACAAAAAAAAGTGTCCATTTGTTGACATGCGGAACTTTTCTATAAGGAAATGTATTTTATATTATTGAACACTTTTAGAAAGAGTCCGGCATCAATGCTTTCTAACAAGTTAAAAATCAAGTTGTAACCTTTTCCAACAGCCTTCATGGCAGAGGTCTTTGCACTTTTTCTGTAACATCACAAGCTGCCTTTTTTGTTGCTGTTGCCTTAGGCCAAAAAAAAAATATATAGTGTGTTTCCGGTAACATGAAATACTAAAATAAGGTCGGTAGGTAGGAAAGTTTTTTTTTTCTTAATTTTTTTTTATTTTGTTCAAAAAAATTAACACAAGTAAACATCTTACAAAATAGTATTTTGGCACAGAATCCTTTATACCACACATCATCATAAAATAAGTGTTTTAAATCTTTAAACAAATAAAAAAAATATATCGCGAGAGTTCGAGTTATGATCTACGGAAGAGATATTTCATGATATTTTCATGTAATAACAGTGAAAACACCTTATCAAGAAATAACGTGAAAATAACGTCCTAGGCTAGGCTACTTCCATTAAAAGCAGACGGCCTAGCCTACTGTAGAACTTGGGTCGAGCAAAAACACCGAGCAAAAACATGGCTGAATCCTGAATGACTCCTATTTGTATAAATAGGGGACTACATAGGCGGCAAAATGTAGTGTTTTTCCCTGCCATGGAAGTGCACTTGTATACTGAAAAGGAAGCAATTTGCATTACAACCTTGAATGAGGATTCAAAATGGCGGCTCGGCTCAGTTTTCCTTCCTCCTTCAGTATACAAGTGCGCTTCCATGTTTACGCAGGAGGGCTGATAGAAGTGGCGAAACATTTTACTTTTTATCGTTTCTTTCACAACTTGAATGCGTTGAAACAAAAATTATGACAAACTAACGCCGCTTACACTAAAATATCGAGGCAAATTTGTAATAAAAACTTTACAGTCGGCAATTTCGACGCGGAAATTCTCGATCGGTCGGGTTACCGGAAACACACTATTTTTTTTATTTGGCCTTATCAAGAGAAAAAAAATTCTGGTGAGGGAACAACCATGTACTGCTTTTAAAGTGCAAGTGATAACAGGAACTAACTTGTTTCATGGGCATTCTACAACAAAAACAAACAAAAAAAAAACGTAACTATAAATGGATAAAAAAAAAACCACCATGTTTCTTTTTAAAAAATAATTGTTGGCATTGGCAAGATGTTTACATATCTTTCACATCTTTTTGTCATCCGGGCTTTTTCATATTATTTCTGAGTGTCACTGAAAGTCCTGGTGATATTCCTAGTAAAGTATTGTAGACTGATGTTTTCTCCCTCTCCAACTCACTGCCAGTTTTCATTAACACCTTCTGCCAGTTAATAATATTCATAAAAGGGATACTCCGTGTTAGTTAACATTCATTAGCCTGCTAATAATGTTCACAACAAGGAGAAAAGCATGTTGAATGTCGATACAAAAAGACATCTTATTTGAAATCAGGGTTTTACAACCTGTTTTTCAGACCTATGGTGAAGTTTGCTGATTTGTTATACCCCTGGCATATAACGCGGGGGGATACAGCTGTCACTCTGTGTCCGTAAACCTTTTAGTTTCCAGAGCATAACTCAAAAACTTAGGAATTTTTTGATGAAACCTCGCAGTTATGTGAAAGTGACTAGAGGAGTTGTGCCTTTTGACATTTTGGGATTTCTGTGATTTGTATTTTTTCCCGTATTTCCATGGCAACCAATTCTACTTTGGAAAATTTGGAGCGGGGTTTCATGTGGGGGCTGGTGGGATGTGTCATCTCCTGATGACTCGTTATTTAATGCCATTCAAGAACAAGATAAATCACTTTAAAGCAAAATAGTGTTTACGGAGAATTTCATGTTTAGTGAGCAAGTCAAAGTCCCTCCAGTACCAGGAAGTGATCTGATCTTCCCAGGCAGTCTCCTGTCCCAGTACCAACCAGGTACTTAGCACATTGGGCAGCACCAATCTCCGTTTCCATAGCCCTCAAGTGCTCGCCTATTACATAGCTGGGGTTACAGTGGGGGACCAGTCCTCTGGTAAATGCAAGAGTTTGACTCCCTACTCACATTTGTATTGCAGTGTGCCTTGCCAGATGGCAGTAGGTACCAGTTTGATAATGGTCTTTGGTATGGCCTGACCATGAGTCGAACTCTCAATCTCCCAGTTGAAAGGTGGACGCACTAACCACTAAGCCAGCTCACGGTTTAGTGAACAAGTAGCAACATACTAAATAGTAAGTGAAAATTAGTGCATCATCAACTGACTTCAAATATAGCAGTAGCCAACTATTTGGAACAATTCTATGCAGTTTGGGACAAAGCCTATTCCTAGGTTGCACTGTATGTTGCTTGGCCACCATGAGCCAATCACAGTGAGTTACTGAAATCAGATTTTATAATATTAAAACATTGTTGAAAATAGTGCAGGCCAAGTGGCTCAGTAGGTAGCACTGCAGGCTCACTGGTTGAGCCTGAGCTTGGGTCCTGCACCTCCAGAGAACATTCTGATAGGTGATTCAGCTATGCTAAATTAAACATGTGAATACACCAAATCAGCCATAACATTAAAAACAATGAAAAGTGAAGTGAATGACATTATGTTGTTACAATGGCACCTGTCAAGGGGTGGGACATATTAGGCAGCAAGAGAACAGTCAATTCTTGAAGTTGATGTGTTGGAAGCAGGGGAAAAAAAATGGGCAAGCATAAGGATCTGAGCGACTTTGACAAGAGCCAAATTGTGATAGTACCTACCAAAAGTGGCCACAGAAGGGCAACCGGTGAACCAGCGACAGGGTCATGGGTGTTGACAAAATTAATGCGGACACCTTTCTGTTTTAGCCAGCATTAACTTTTTCAGCAGTTTGTGCTCCAGTAGCTCTTCTGTAGGATTGGACTATATGGGCTAGCCTTCATGCCACATGCAAATCAATGAGCCTTCGACAGCCATGACCCTGTCACCGGTTGTCCTTCCTTGGACCACTTTTGATAGGTACTAACCCCTGCATACCAGGAACACCCCACAAGATGTGCCATTTTGGAGATGTTCAGACCCAGTCATCTAGCCATCACAATTTGGCCCTTGTCAAAGTCGCTCAGATCCTTACACTTGCCCATTTTTCCTGCTTCCAACACAAAAACTTCGATAACTAACTGCTCACTTGCTGCCTAATATAGCCCACCTCTTGAGAGGTGCCAATGTAATGAGATAATCAATGTAATTCATTTTACCTGTCAGTGGGTTTAATTTTATGGCTGATTGGTGCAAGTGTGTGTGTGCATGGACTCCTGAGGTGTACTGGCATCACAATCCAAGGGCGATCCTGGGATAGGCTCCAGATCCACCGAGACCCTTTCCAGGATAAAGCGGTTACTTAAAATGAATGAATGAATGAATGAATATAACACACCACCAGTTATTACTTGGCAGTGCATCGTAGAATAGCTTTGTAATTAGAATGACACACATGAAGTTTGAGATGCAGCTCGATTGCCAGTTCCTTTCTTTCTGTTGCTTTATGTTGATTTTAAAGGTAGTGTAAACACTGAAGTAGGTAGCAATTTCATATTTTCCCCAGTCTTCCGACAACTTTATATAGTCTAAAAAGATCAAACAAAACAGGCATTATACAGCTATAGAGTACTGTACGAGCATCATGGCGAGGGTGCGCTGTCATTGTACTCCACGTGAATGTGTTTTTCTTTCAGCATTCCCGCAGTTCTCCCTCTCAGTACATCAACAGATTGGAATGCATGGGAGGAAGATGCCAAGCAACAACTCTTGTTTATCATCTTAATTAGCCTGGCTGGTATCATAACATCTTAATCAATATGCTCAGTGTGGTGTCATGACCAGTTTGGTGCCCTATGGGCCCGAATGCAATCAAATGAGAACAAAACGCTCAGTTGCACAAATATGACATTACATAACAAGTAAAGAACACTTGCAAACATTTCACTGATAACGTGTAGCGGTGCCGCAAACAAACTAACAGCCAAGTGCTTCTTTAATTAAACGTCGGAATGTGCAGAAAAGAAGTCCAGCATGTCAACACCATGTCCAAGATTTCACAGGAAGCTCATAGTGCTGCAGATGTTCACTATAAGCTTCCACGTGATTAGCGTGGCATCGATATTAGCATGCATGGCTGTAATTGGTTCCGCCATTCTTTTGTCATTAAGCCTCTCAATCAAGACAGATAAAGTTCTGTGCAAATGTGAATCGTTAAAGGGCAATTAGAAACTGGATAAGGCCATCAAGCACTTGCAAGCTTCCTTGCGTAATGAGCAGAGACAACAGTGCCTCGATGATTTTTCAGGTAAAGCGATTCTTCTCAGCTTCTCCTCACACCAGGCTGAACCCCTGACCAATCAGATCATGTTTACCGACATCAGACAAGTTGACAACACTGGGAAAGTTGAATCTGCATTAGAATTTTTGTTTTTGGGTGCTGCTTGGGAGCATACTTGTTTGCATGGATTTGCAAGTAATACACTGCAGTAAAGACCAAAAGACTCTACTGGAGGACCTTTAATGAGGATATATTAGTCTTTTTGGCCAGTCTGAGCCAAATGAGAAATTGATTCATATTCTATATGATCCAAAAAAAAACCAAAAAATCTGACGAGTGTGTAAGACATCTGTACAAACGCTAGTAAGAAGAGCCAGTGCAAAATATTTACCCTCATATTTAGTTTTTTTTGTAATACAGGCACCAGTGTCACTCATTTTTTAAAATCTGTTTAAGCATTTTGCCTTAATTGTACAAGAATCAATTAGAAACATGATTTTGCTTTATGTACAATTAGACTTAAAGGAACAGTCCACCGTACTTCCATAATGAAATATCCTCTTATCTGAATTGAGACGAGCTGCTCCGTACCTCTCCGAGCTTTGCGCGACCTCCCAGTCAGTCAGACGCGCTGTCACTCCTGTTAGCAATATAGCTAGGCTCAGCATGGCCAATGGTATTTTTTGGGGCTGTAGTTAGATGAGACCAAACTCTTCCACGTTTTTCCTGTTTACATAGGTTTATATGACCAGTGACATGAAACAAGTTCAGTTACACAAATTGAAACGTAGCGATTTTCTATGCTATGGAAAGTCCGCACTATAATGACAGGCGTACTAACACCTTCTGCGCGCTTCGGCAGCGCATTGATATCTGAGCTCCGTATCAATGCGCTGCCGAAGCGCGCAGAAGGTGTTAGTACGCCTGTCATTATAGTGCGGACTTTCCATAGCATAGAAAATCGCCATGTTTCAATTTGTGTAACTGAACTTGTTTCATATCACTGGTCATATAAACCTATGTAAACAGGAAAAACGCGGAAGAGTTTGGTTGCATCTAACTACAGCCCCAAAAAATACCATTGGCCATAGTGAGCCTAGCTACATTGCTAACAGGAGTGACAGCGCGTCTGACTGCGTCTGACTGACTGGGAGGTCGCGCAAAGCTTGGAGAGGTACGGAGCAGCTCGTCTCAATTCAGATAAGAGCATATTTCATTATGGAAGTACGGTGGACTGTTCCTTTAAGTTAAAATGCATAGATCACTGTGGCTATAGGAATCATGAAATATTTAATGGTGCTGACTGCAAAGTCATCTGAAATTTTCAATTTTTTTATTAAATTTTTTTTTTTTATTGTACATGGCATTTTCCTCTGTCTCGCAAGATCATCATCATGTGGACGAGATGTGATCATTTTGATGTGCTGAGAGTCGCTTTTCTCCATTTTGGTACCGTTTTTCCACCTCTTGAGGTAAACAGTATGGCCCGACGGAAATAGCTGAACGTGAGGAGCTTTAACTAATTAGCATAACTATGGAACTGTCTCATATCAAGATGGCAACGCGCAGAAAACATCGCGACTCTGCATCACCCTCGGAGAGTTTTGAGTCGCAGGGATGTAATTTCTGGTTGACATTCGCGAATAGACCCATGAAACAAAAGACGAATATATATATCTTTTCTTTGGTACTGCTTTTGTGTTATTGTTTCTTTCTCTGTAAGATCAAAAAACATTAGGTGTATAACTCCATACTCGCTACCATGGAGTCGAGCTCATGCATTCTAAGGCTAAGATAGCTAAGCGCTAGCTAGAATGATTTAGTTATCTGTCCAGAAAAATGACGTGATCTAACCTTGCTCTAGTTGCACTCACTAGGCAGGATTTCCTTTTCTTTTCCGCTGGCTTTTAGCTGGTGGGAGGGCAGAATCCACCATGTTTGCCCACGACGACTTGTTTTGGTTAAAAGTAGATCAAATGCCCCATGGCGGTCACACGATATTGATGCTCACTTGCTTCGGCAATCTCCAGAATTGTAAAATGCGGGACGCTTTTTATCTCAGCAAAATATTTACACAGAGGACACACGGTGTGTGCAACAGCGAAACATCTCAAAACTCCAACAGCAACAGAAATAGAACAGTTTGCCCAGAATTCAACTCTACAGTCAAAACCTTTAAACTATTTAGTGCGGGGGGACACACCCTTATGGTAATTTGTGGTTTTAATCACCTATTTGAAATGTGTACACTATAGTATTTGGAGAGCCTGATTTAAGTCCAATATTTATGGTGGGAAAGTTACTCGTAGTCAGTTGGGGTTAAGCACCTGCCGAAGTCAATTTCCTGGGTGCGTTATTCAAATGATGCAAATCACCCGTGTGTATTTCACGCTTCTGAGGTTAACAGATTTTTCTTGAGGAGGAGCCTCCGAGACGGGGTTTTTAATAATAATAATTCCTCCCTAATTATTTGACTGACTTAAATAGCACTTGATACAACATATCGTATTACATTGCATTATTTTTTAATCATAGTGAGTTCAATGAATAATTTTTTTTTGCATTGTTTATTGCAGTTAGCAATCATAAAAGTGTTGTAGCACTTAACTAATGTCTGGATTCCCCTCAAATTGTTATTCATTCAGTTCCAAATTTTGCATTTTTAACATTTTAATTTGCGTCACCCTCATCCAGAATATTGTGCACACAATATAATAAAGCTACAAGTCCTGAATTTGTAAAGCATGTGTGGGATTCAATGATATTTTATTGTGCTTTTAAATCACTATAAGTTCTTGTAACCTATTAATAAAACAATGCAAAATGCCTAGTTAATTTGATCTGCTTTTGCTGGAAAGGAAATACGCCCACAGATTGAAGGATAAGCTGACGAAGCACTCCATTGTCTATGCATACAATTCACTTTAAGTCAATTCATAATTTTATACATAATTCACTACTTGAGATGAGCAAAGACTCAAATTAAGCTGTCTCCTCCAAGGGAAATATTACTGTATCTGAGTAACCGGAAAATGAATTTACTTGCTTACAAGAAACTGTCCTTTTCTTCAATTATTCATATCTTTTCATTTCCAGGTAGACATGAACCACGTTGGCTCTCTGAACATTTCTCGGAATAACTTGCAATCACAGCGTGTTAGAACAGATGACCGAATAATGCCACACACGTTAATCACGCCAGGCTCAGGCAACCTCACGAGCCATCCATCAGAGAACAGCAGCCTGCTGCTAGAACTCCATTAATCTCCTCTGATCAATACACATGACCCAGGAGAAGTACAAGAGAGACATAGAAGAAGTGTGCAGTAGGACACGCTGGACCTGAGCGAGGGTCGCGTCATTTGGAGAAACTGCAATGGAAAAACATCACGTGCTCCAATTTGACTGCCCAACAAGGCCATAACTCACACTTGGTTCATTTGTTGTTAATCTAAATGCACATGGCCTCCTTTAAGTCCAAAGATAATCATGGTATACCTCGGTTTCTTCAGGTTCTGTATGATTTTATGGATTTCATTTCTTCCATTTCTATAGTAATGACGTACACAGGAATTATCTGTATAGCACATAAGCTAATTAAAAATGTACGGTTATTTAACAAATATGAAAAACGTATTATGGTGAAGTTATGTGGAAGAAAATGATTATTTAACATGAATGGAAGGAGTCTCCGGTGTCAGCTGGATATGAAAAGATCAGAATTTCCCTTATTCAGGACTGAGCTAAAGCATAAATAGCCATGTTTATCCATTTGGAGCTGATGTGATGGCTGGAGCTGACTAGATACGCTCTCCAGCATCAGAACCTCAGACTGTCCATCAAACTGGTGACGCAATGCAAAGCTCCACAGTCAGCATCACTCGGTCTCCCAAAACACACCAATTATGAAGCCCAAGCCAAATGTAGTGACTGCGGAAAGGAAGAGAAGAACAGATGGATGCTGTAGTAATGTGAGTACAGCTCAGTGAAAGCAGTACATTGTTTTGAGGGATGGTGCTTAAATAGGAGGAAGTTCGCATTGTGGACAGGCACAGCTGTTGCAGCGTACGGAAGATAAAGAAGGCAAATACACTTGTCTTGAAGGAGTCATTGCTGCAAAGATGATGAGAAAAGAGGCTCGAAGAAGGATAGCAATCCTTAGTCCTATTGTATACTGGTCGAAGAAAAACAAGCTTTTTGTTTCAATATTTCACACCTAAGATTTACTAAGACTCTTTAGTAGGGTAGTTAGAAGAAATAACAATTGGGTCAAATGGGTGTTTAAAGAAAATGAAGTCTGGATTTAGAGACAAACAATAGATTTTGTAAAGGTATGAGTTTTGAAGGGGAGTAACTATTTATATATATTCTATATACACACACACACAACTGTCAGAGCTGCTGTTTGTTTATATATCATTCTATAATTGCGGGTACATTTCAATTGTTGAAAGAAAAAAATTAGTCGTCATCAACTCTTATTATTAAACTGGGCAATCCATTAACAGAATCGACGATAACAGAGTTAACATTTGCCGCCATTACGTGTCTTAACTCCACATGCTAACCTCAAACTAGCGACCACATGGCATGTATAACAATGTTATGGATTTTAATCATATTATTGCTTTAAAAAAAAAAAAAAGAGATTCACTCCAATATCCCAATAACAGGGGCGGCACGGTGGTGTAGTGGTTAGCGCTGTCGCCTCACAGCAAGAAGGTCCGGGTTCGAGCCCCGTGGCCAGCGAGGGCCTTTCTGTGCGGAGTTTGCATGTTCTCCCTGTGTCCGCGTGGGTTTCCTCCGGGTGCTCCGGTTTCCCCCACAGTCCAAAGACATGCAGGTTAGGCTAACTGGTGACTCTAAATTGACCGTAGGTGTGAATGTGAGTGTAAATGGTTGTCTGTGTCTATGGCTACGTTTACATTATGTCGAATCAGCGGATCATCAGATTAACGTTCTTAAAACGATTCGCGTTTACACTAAAACCATTAGCCGTGCACACAGCAACACCAATACACGGATACGCTCGGCTCCGCAGGCATCCTGCGCTCCAAATCACTCCGCCCTGAACAGCGAGTGCCCTCTGGAGGGTGCGCACTCCGGCCCTGCGCAGCTCACAGAGCGCGCGAGTGAAGTGCACAAGCCACGATTCAGGACTGAGCCGCTGTGTGTGAGATCCCAGCGCATATCACTTACTACTTGCAAGTGGAAGGATGGCAAGCCTAAAGACAATCATAACTACACAATGGGCAGTATTTGCAGTATTTTCATACTTTTATACTCTTTAATGAAAGGTGATACAAGGCGGAAGTCCGCGCCGTTTTTCAGCAGTCGCGTCACATGACCAACGCCAGCGAATCAGGAAGGTGGATGTCACAGTGACGTTGTCCAATGAGGACGCCAGCTAGAGCTCAGCACAGCGTATTCGCGTATCTCAATGTTTACACAGCACCGGACCAGATACGATCTAGATTGAATACGTGGACGCTGGCGGATTCCCGTTTCCCGGCTTTTCCAGGTGGTTTAATGTAAACGGACAGTGCATCCGCTAAGAAAACGAGACAGATACGGTCTAATGTAAATGTAGCCTAAGTGTCAGCCCTGTGATGACCTGGCGACTTGTCCAGGGTGTACCCCGCCTTTCGCCTGTAGTCAGCTGGGAGAGGCTCCAGCTTGCCTGCGACCCTGTAGAACAGGATAAAGCGGCTACAGATAATGAGATGAGATCCCAATAACAGATTTGACGAATAATTAATCTACTGTTGGTGCATCCTCAACGTTTTGTTCAAATTAATGAGAAGAAACATACCTCACTGCCTCTTTCTGAAGTTTCCCAACAGAGGACGTGACATCTCTCGGCACAGGTGTCATGCGTTATTAAAAGTCTTTGTGGATTTTGTGTGGTTTTATAACGGAGTTAACAAGAACAATGGGATGGATAAAAAAATATACATTTTTTTATTACTGAAATTTCACATAATACAGAAAATAGACTCTCTGTGCAATTGATTTTATAACAGTGAATAGAATCAGCCCCAAAAAACAGATTGTTTGACTGAATCACTTCATGTTTATTCAAGTTGAATGGATGAATCAGGAGTTGAAGATGGCCAATAACGTGGGGGGAGGGGTAGGAGTCATTTAGTTAATGTTTTATGGATAAATCGGGTCGAAAATGTACGTCAAAGCATTGCTATTGGCGAAAGTCTGTCATAGTTTGCATTATTGTTCAAAACTGATTCAATCAAGATTTCTTTTGTGGAAAATAAAAGGTTTATCTCAGAGATGCGAAATGTACCCCGAATTCTACAATGTCCTGTATATATTTTATTTCCTTCAACACCTTCTGACTAATCAGAACTGAGAATACAACAGGTGATTATTAACAGGTATGCCTGCGGACAATAATTGCTCCATTCAGTGATTTAGAAGGACCTTTAGCAGTGTTTGGCTTCACACACAAGAATTTTATATGGTAGAGTATCATTAGGCAAGCAATTTTACAAACAAACAAGCGTAGTGAGAGTAAGCTCCCTGCAGCTGGAATTAGGAGTACAGCAGAGAGAGCAGATGGGGAACGCAGCATTGCAAAGTCAATTACTCCGGTTGGATCTGCCCTTTCTTCTCAGTCGATCACATACCGCACTGCATCTACTTAATATCAGAGAAAATTCACCAGTCATAAGGCCCCATTATTCTGCCACATATACCAAGCTTTTCATCACCAAACGTCTTCATCAGGTTAAAGAAAAGCAGGAATTTTTGGTGGAGTTTATTACTGTATTAACTCCGGGTCTCCAGTGAGAGTTTAGTGTGAGGCACTGAAATGGGGGTCATTTAACAGTTCTTAAATGTCTCTTTACATTTGATATTCAAAGAACCGACTGAAATCTTTGAGATGTGTGGACAAGCCTGTGCTATTCGTCTGAGAGAGCGGAGTCAATTGAAGAGAGGAGAAATTGCACTAAAGTGGCTTTCATCACGTTATTTATTCGCATTTTGGAAAGAATGAAGGGGTAATTTAACAGCATTAGTTTGGCTTTTGGCAAGAGTATTTGACAAGTGACATCATTTCTCTCATTTTTTCAGAAGACAGCCCTTTTCTTTAATTGGCTTAAACCTTTTAGGTTAGAACTCCGTGAACTTACTGTGAAACAAAAAGTAAATTCACTTCATTTTTTCACATCTGGTGGCTTTTCCTATTCAGATGAACTGATGTTTTTGGCAGGTGAACTTTGTTCGTGTTTGATCACATCACTGCATTAGGAAAAAAAAATGAACTACCCTTGAATTAAGAATGGGATTATTTAAATATATATTTATATATTCCATTCAGTTAGCATGATACTGAATGAGCCGAAGACGAGTTCAATATCATGCTAACTGAATGGAATATATCTGAAAGACCACGAAAAAAGCCAGCCAATATTATTATACATACACACACACTTCATATCAGCATTCTTGAAGGCCAACGCTAGCTTACTACAATTCGGTGCTATTAGCGTGGCAGTCCAGTTACCTTACAGCCGGTGTAGCATTCATCACTAGTTTTAGTGAAGGCCAATGCTAGCTTACCCGTGACTCGGTGCTGTTAGCACGGCAGTCCAGTTAGCTTACAGCCAGCGTAGTGTTAGCGAAGGCACAGTCAAGCCGAATATTTTTTCTTTTTCCACTGTGTAATTTACTTAGTTACTTTTAAAATCAACATCGACAGCTACACACAATGGAACTATCTTACGCCTTTATCAACGCAAACCTGGCGGCCATATTTGTTTACAAATTGTCACAGTCGCTCGCTAGCGCGGAAGTTTTATGTCTCAGACGTGTGACGTCATGTCTCGACAACCATGCAATATCGTAAACCATATTTAACGTTCATTCTCCATTGGGTAGAGTGACGTAATACATGTAGGATAAGCGATATGCTAACAATATTGCATGCCATCAAACCAAATTAATGAAACTCGCTAGAAGGGAATAGAACACGTTTTTATTCCATCGAAAAAGTGTCCTGTATGTATAATAGTAAATATTACTGAATGCTTAAATGTTCTTACTATTTCCATAAAACTTTCACAGATTCACAGAGTTTGTGAAGTAAACTCCATGTCTTTAGAACAGTCATGGTTGATGATCTGTCTGAGAACAAACGATGCAGAAACCAGAAACTTTTAGCCCAAGAACCGGTGTGGTAAGCCAATGGGCTAATTAGCTAACATGGCTAATGTTTTAAAAACGATTTTAAATGAGTTGCAGACAAACATCCAACTATAGATGTTTTGCCTGACTTTTAGGTATCCTTGACTTACAAGTGACGTCAAAGCAAAATAGAAACCCGGATGTCGGCCATGTTGGTGGATATACAGTACAAATGCGGGGTCAAGTGACATTCTATACAAAACATATTTATAGTCACGCATACACAACTCTGTTTTTCCACTGCTTTACGCTATACCATATCTTTGCGTTGTATATGGTTGTGGTCAGAACAGTACTCGTGATCGTGGCACGTGCGGATTTTTTAGAATTCCATCTGTGATTTGGAAAGAAGGCGAGGAAACTCTGAGGCTTAGTACGGAGAGGAGACGAGGGGATCAAGACACTTCGTCCAATGACCATTTCATCTGATAGTTAAGACATTTCATCCAAAGCCTTTTTCATACACACTTTCAATTATTTTATATTTCAGGTATTCCTGTTTTCACGAACAAAAGCCCCGCAAGAACGCTGCTTCATGCCTAAAAATTTAACAAGATCCAGCCGGCTTTAAAAATTAATAACTGCCAATGGTGCTCACAGTGAAGCCAAATTTACAGGCACCTCCCTCTAAGCCTCCCCCTTCGAAAGAGCACAGTCTCGGGTCAGTAGGACAGCGCCTCGGCCCGGGATTCGCGAACGAACCCCCACGAGAGTGGGGTAACACTGAGAAAATTCAGCATTGTTTACAGACATGCTTTCAGTGGCTGCCATCCCAGTTGCTTTGTATATCCACCATCATGGTGGACACTCATGACGTAGCACATTTTGATCACGTGGTTGCAAGTCATCTATACTGATTTTTAATGAACTTTTGTTCTCTCTCGTCTCTCGTCTTCTTCCGCTTATCCAGGACCGGGTCGCGGAGGCAGCAGTCTAAGCATGGAAGCCCAAACTTCCCTTTCCCCAGACACCTCGGCCAGCTCCTCGGGAAGAACACCGAGGCGTTCCCAGGCCAGCCGAGAGACATAGTCCCTCCAGCGTGTCCTGGGTCTTCCCCGGGGCCTCCTCCCGGGGGGACATGCCTGGAACACCTCCCCAGGGAGGCGTCCAGGAGGCATCCGAAAAAGATGCCCGAGCCACCTCAGCTGGTTCCCTCCTAGAACTGCCACCTTATTGTGGTGGAGGGGTTTGTGTGCTTGAATGATCCTAGGAGCTATGTTGTCGGGGGCATTATGCCCCTGTTAGGGTTTCCCAAGGCAGACAGGTCCTAGGTGACAGGCCAGACCAAGAGCAGTTCACCAAAAAACCCCTATGGAGGAAAAATCCAGGACCGTGACGTCGCCCGGTAGGACGCAGCCGGGGCCCCACCCTGGAGCCAGGCCCGGGGTTGGGGCTCGTATGCGAGCGCTTGGTGGCCGGGCCTTTGCCCATGGGGCCCGGCCGGGCTCAGCCCGAAGAGGTGACGTGGGCCCGACCTCCTGTGGGTTCACCACCCACAGAGGTAGCAGTAGGGGTTTGGTGCAGTGTGGATTGGGTGGCAGTCGAAGGCAGGGGCCTCGACGACCTGATCCCCGGACACAGCGGCTGGCTGTTGGGACATGGAATGAACTTTTGTTGATTACTTTTAAATGGTGTCTTCATTGTGTAACTTATTTTGTAAATGATTTAATGTTGCGAGTATGGATGTATGTTTTGGCTCTATATCAGCTTTGTTAACTCTGCTGCTGCCTGTCGGCGAGGACGCTCTTGTAAAAGAGATTTTTAATCTCAGTGGGTCTTTCCTGGTTAAAGGTTAAATAAAAATAAAAAAACTCTGCAAAATATTTATTAAAAAAAAAGAATCACATTCTTTATGGACCCACATCATCATCTTCATTACCATTTTCCATAGCAGAGGGCAAACCACCAAACTAATGAGGTCATAGGAAATTCACACTACTCTAACATCACCAAAACATCATAGGAGAACCTCAGAAATCGTGTGTATACTACATCTCCTTTCACCACTTCAATGGTGAAATCCTCCTGTACATAGAAACCTCACGTACTGTATCTTACAGCACAGCATGCTCCTGCAACGCCACCAAACCTGGCTTCCTTGGATCAAAAGCCTTTCCCATGGATTCAAAGCCTTGCTTAAAGGTCAAGCTTTATGTGAAAGGTAGGGCCAAGAGAAATTCCTGCTCACTATTATGGTCTTGTAGTTTTATTTACATCTCAACGCAACACAAAGAGCCAAAGTGATCAGATTTGAAAGACTGATCAGATCTTGGACTACATCCCTTTCAGAGATTATATCATTCATTTGAAAGCTATATAAGGATTAACAGGTCTTATTTACATAGCATATCATTTTCTAGGTATAGTATGGGTCAAAGGTCTGGATTTGGAAATTCACTCCAAATACATCTTCCTACTGGGCGGCACAGTGGTGTAGTGGTTAGCGCTGTCGCCTCACAGCAAGAAGGTCCTGGGTTCGAGCCCCGGGGCCGGCGAGGGCCTTTCTGTGCGGAGTTTGCATGTTCTCCCCATGTCCGCGTGGGTTTCCTCCGGGTGCTCCGGTTTCCCCCACAGTCCAAAGACATGCAGGTTAGGTTAACTGGTGACTCTAAATTGACCGTAGGTGTGAATGTGAGTGTGAATGGTTGTCTGTGTCTATGTGTCAGCCCTGTGATGACCTGGCGACTTGTCCAGGGTGTACCCCGCCTTTCGCCCGTAGTCAGCTGGGATAGGCTCCAGCTTGCCTGCGACCCTGTAGAAGGATAAAGCGGCTAGAGATAATGAGATGAGATGAGACATCTTCCTACTATAAAGATGATTGAACAAAGTGTTGTGGATAAGTGAACGTGAATGGACTGGGATGTATGGCTTTGGAAAATCGAATCACAACACTCTTGAAGATGCTGCATTATGTGTAGAAGAAATAATGACCCGTAGTTGAATCACCTTGCCAAACATCTACTTTAAAAGCAACCTGGATGGCTGTGACTACTACCATGTCTCTGGAAACACAACCATCAGAGGTAGAAATGCCAGCACTGTGGTGTGTGCATGATGTGCGAGTTCTAGCCGTGACAGTTCCTCAACCACAGCTACATCGCTAATTGATAACTGGTCTTAATTAGAGATGTCCATGGAACTGTTTTTAATGTCACTCACATAGTTATCTGCTCATCTGGCCAACAGGCAATGAGTTTACGCCATCATGTGTTGTCCGTCGTCTACATTTCACAAAAATCACTGCTTCTCTCTCAAGTCATCGATTTTTATTCTTTTTGGCAGGAAGGTAAGTCTGCCTGAGGTGCATATAGCTTCTACCCAAATTTGCATAATTGAAATTAATAATGAAGATATGGAGTAATTAAGCCCTAACGAGGAGCTTCCACACAAATTGCTTCTTCTCCCTCAATTCTTCACCCATTTTGATTCTTTCAGACATGAAGGTAGGGGTACCTAGGGTGCATATAACTTCTACCCAGATTTGCTTCATTACAATTATTAATGAACTTATGGCCTAATGAAGTTCAGCCTTAAATGAGCAGTTCAACAACAAAAAAAAAAATCGCTTCTTCGTGGTCAATTCCTCACCATTTTGGATTCTTTCTGGCAAATAGGTCGGTATTCCTAGGGCGTATATAGCTTCTATATATAGCTTGTACAGTGCTGAGCGTAAATGAGTACACCCCCTTTGAAAAGTAACATTTTAAATAATCTCAGTGAACACAAAATTTCCAAAATGTTGAAAAGAAAGTTTAATATAACATCTGTTTAACTTATAACGTGAAAGTAAGGTTAATAATATAACTTAGATTACACATTTTTCAGTTTTACTCAAATTAGGATGGTGCAAAAATGAGTACACCCCACAACAAAAACTACTACATCTAGTACTTTGTATGGCCTCCATGATTTTTAATGAAGGCACCAAGTCTTCTAGGCATGGAATGAACAAGTTGGCGACATTTTGCAACATCAATCTTTTTCCATTCTTCAACAATGACCTCTTTTCGTGACTGGATGCTGGATGGAGAGTGATGCTCAACTTGTCTCTTCAGAATTCCCCATAGGTGTTCGATTAGGTTCAGATCAGGAGACATACTTGGCCACTGAATCACTTTCACCCTGTTCTTCTTCAGAAATCCAACAGTGGCCTTAGATGTGTGTTTAGTCATATGTTGGAAAAGTGCATGATGACCAAGGGCACGGAGTGATGGTAGCATCTTCTCTTTCAGTATAGAGCAATACGTCTGTGAATTCATGATGCCATCAATGAAATGCAGCTCCCCGACACCAGCAGCACTCATGCAGCCCCACATAAGGACACTGCCACCACCATGTTTCACTGTAGGCACCATGCATTTTTCTTTGTATTCCTCACCTTTGCAACACCATACAGTTTTGAAGCCATCAGTTCCAAAAACATTTATCTTGGTCTCATCACTCCAAAGTATAGAGTCCCAGTAGTCTTCATCTTTGTCAGCATGGGCCCTGGCAAACTCTAGGCGGGCTTTTTTGTGCCTGGGCTTTAGGAGAGGCTTCTTTCATGGACGGCATCCACGCATGCCATTCCTCTGCAGTGTATGCCGTATTGTGTCATGGGAAATAGTCACCCCAGTTTGGCTTTCTACTTCTTTAGATAACTGCAGTGAACTTGCATGCTGATTTTCTTCAACCCTTCTCATCAGAAGACGTTCCTGTCGAGGTGTTAACTTCCGTGGACGACCTGGACGTCTCTGCGAGATGGTTGCAGTTCCATCTTTCTTCAATTTTTGTACCACTTTTGCTACAGTATTCTGACTGATAAGTAAAGCTTTGCTGATCATCTTGTAGTCTTCACCTTTGTGGTGTAAAGAAATTATTTTCTTTGGGGAATTTTGAAGAGACAAGTTGAGCATCACTCTCCATCCAGCATCCAGTCACTAAAAGAGGTCATTGTTGAAGAATGGAAAAAGATTGATGTTGCAAAATGTCGCCAACTTGTTCATTCCATGCCTAGAACATGGAGGCCATACAAAGTACTAGATGTAGTAGTTTTTGTTGTGGGGTGTACTCATTTTTGCACCACCCTAATTTGAGTAAAATTGAAAAATGTCCAATCTAAGTTTATATTTTTAACCTTACTTCATTGCAGTGACGGCTGCTGGTTTTTAAAACAGGGGAAGCCCATTTTACGCATTCATCGTAAAACCTGTAGGCCGGATATCAAAGCATAGAAAGGTGTGCCCCATTAGCATAGTGAACTAGACAACCCTACCTAGTGGCAGAAAGTATTTTTGCTTGTACATTTCATGTTATAGTCTGGCTTGCCAGGCTAGTGCCTCATATCCTTAATCAAAAATATCAAACATCCAAAAATCACTGGCTATTCAACGAAGAGCCTTGAACATCATACCCTGATATGCAACACAGAGTCTTTAACACAACACCCAGCTGTGCAACACATCCTTGAACATCATCTGCAACACAGTCTGGAAATTCATAACCAGGTAGGCTATGCAACACACAGAACCTTGAATATTATACCCAGGTATAACCTATAACACAGAGCCCACCATTCTCTTAACATTACTGAACAATATACACACTTCAGATTCATGAACATGAACACTATTTATACACAAATTCTGCCCTCCGCTCCTTTTCCAGAAAATGGTCTGTGACCCTGTCATACCAGCTGGTTGTGCTTTCCAGAGACTTCACAAATTTCTGTTAGCAGCTAGCACTGCAGATCCCAATAAGGCTCAAGCTAGCCTACAACCAGATTGAACTACAAATGAAATAAACGAGTGAATTCACGAATGATCAAACTGATGGAATGGATGAAAGTTAACGGAGCACAACGAGTAATATTTACATTTATTTACAGAGTAATATACAGAGACATCAATGAGAAGAACCGTTTATATGAAAAGAAATTCGGACAGCACTTTAGCACACGACTACACTTTCTCGACATCCGCTAGGGACTGATCATACTTCCGTGTTCCTCGCCGAAGTACCGCCCTCCTCATGTCTTTCAAACACTACCTCCAATAATCCTTTATCAGCCCAGCTTCTTGTCCCTCCCACTGTCTCGTTTAGTCCCAGAGAAGCCCGGCTTCCCTGGAAGTGATGATTTTGTTGATTTTAACCAATAACTAGCCGAAATTGGCTGTTCAGAGCCATCTCGTAGACTGCAACGGATACCCGGCTGCCAGTCAGTGTTGCCAGATACCGCTGACGTTTTCCATCCCAAAATATGTTCAGAACCCGCCAAAATGCACTTAAAACCGCCCAATCTGGCAACACTGCTGCCAGTCCATAGAGCCCATTGAAATAAGAAAGGTTACAGCCTGGCAGCAAAGGTGATTCTCGTAGCGAACTGCAAGTTCGTCAGACATCACTCAAATAAGTTACAGGATAGTTATGAACATAAATACAATCTTGGGCATATATTATGTTATGCAAGTTATTGTTTTAATGAGAATTCAACGTCGTAGATGCCGCAGTTTGGGGAGAGAATTTTAGGGAAAGCTCGGCTTCCCTTGTTGTCTCTGAGAAATCGCCCCTGCTTCATTGAGATATTGTTTAAAATGTTACTTTTCAAAGGGGGTGTACTCATTTACACTGAGCACTGTATATAGTGTACATAGCTTGCAACATTTATTGTGCAAGTTGTCCCACTTTACATCGTTCCTTCTGGACTAGACGGGGTCGGGGTGAGATATGCCATCGTTGACTGTCTTGTTTATTTATATCTATACTTTCATCTTTTAAAACAAATTTAGTCAGTTCTATTTCCCAAAGTATAAGCAAACTAGTAACCTAATTTAAACCAGGACATCGCTAAGGACCTTCTCACTTTCATATTAATGAAAATCATGATTTGAGCCTCACAGCTGACCACTCCTCCAGTTTGCATGATGTTTTTTTTTTGGTGGCTGTGGGATGAATGTCCTGATACACACCTATAGTCTCAATCAGATTTCATGTGAACATTTCTGGCAAGCAGATTCTATTCATCAGTTCAAACCTAATGATGTATTCTGTCACATCCCTAATTTACAACTTCTGGTAGGCATGTTCTTATCCAGAGTGACTTACAGAAGCTCTTTATAGTGTCATCAAAAACATATCCTCATGCAAGTACAAATCAGTAACAGTCTAAAAATGCTATCAAGCCAAACTCTATTAGAGATTAGAGAGGTGTTAGTACGAGTTGGTACACCTGTCAGAAATAGGGGTACAGTAGGAGTCCATTTCTGTCCCTCAAGGTACAGTCTACACTAATGTACCCCCAGGACTCATTATTGGACCTCAAGGTAACCATGTGTACCTTTGTAGGGATAAAAAGGTACATGTGTTCCCAATCAGTATATAAACAGGACAAATAAGTACCTGAGTGGGTACTGCCCCAGTGACAAGCCACTGTACCCCTAAAGGTACAATAATGGACTTTATTTACTGAGAGTATACCAAAAAATAAAAATAAAATAAAAAAACACCCGGTACAAATCAAGTTTTTTTTTCCTTCTCTGAAGAAGTGCCTCAGGTGTTTGGATAACCAAGGGAATTTCATTCCACCATTCCGACGCCAGCTCAGAGACACATCTTCCTTGTATCTGTACGGTACATAGATTGTACATGAACACTAAGAAATAAGGGTTCCCCCAAGGATTCTTTTCTGGAATCTGCTCAGTTAGGGAACTCCTCCATGGTAGGGCTCTTCCAAGAACCTTCAAGGTTTCCCCAGTGAGACAAAGCAATTTTTTCTGTTAATATGAATCTGCATCAAGTTATATCTATATGATAATCTAATCCAGTCCGTTATCTCGGCATACTTTTACCATAGATCATCAGTCCTACTATAAACAAGGCTGTCTGAACCTTGTATTCTCCAAGCGGTGGAGTTCTTCTAGGCAAGTCAAAGTCAGATGCTAAATACATTTTGTATGTATACTTCTTGTCCCGTAACGTACCAGTCAAAAGTTTGTTTTTACTTCTAGGTTTTTCTATATTCTGCCTGTTTTCTACATTGTAGAACATTGAAGACATTAAAACTATGAAATAACATTTGGGATTATGTGGTAAACAAAAAAAAAAAATGTTTCGCTTTGCATACTACTGGCATCATCTTAACCAGCTTCATGACGTAGTCAGCTGGAATGTTTTTCAATTAACAGCTGTGCCTCGTCAAAAGTGGACGAGTTTCTTGCCTTCTTAATGCGTTCGAGATCAAACAGTAAATAATAAATAATAAAAATACAACAAATAGCCCTATTCAACATCACAACTGTAGTAATCCATATTATGTCAAGAACCGCTCAACTAAGTAAAGAGAAATGACATCCGTCATTACTTGAAGACATGAAGCATCCCTTAACTAATAAATATAAAGAAAAACCATTAAGTTAGAAGGTGTGTTCAAACTTGACTGGCACTGTGTATGCAAACCATAGTAGGTTTTATACATCTAAATCTCTCCGTGCTTCCACAGAAGGTGGTCGCATTTTCTGCTCTCCCTCTCCTTTTTTCCCTGCTTGTGCTTCTGTGTCTTGTCTCGTCTGCTGTACTTTTTGAAGAGACTCTTCCTGCATTACTTTCTAAACTAAAAAAGCATGGAATTGATAAACTGGTCTCCTAACGAAATTGACACAGTTTTGGGTTCGGGGGAACCCGTCTGTCCTGCCGGAACGTTTGCGGCTGGTTACACGATGGACGTGTGGGAGTGGTGGCGGGTCATGTGCCTGGCGATTCTTTCTGTGAAGGACATTGAAGATATCTACCTATTCGGAACCATGATTACAGGACTTTTGCTGATTGGATTAGGCATTGCCCTGGTATATCGAGGAAATCAGACAATGGTGACAGCTGTTCAAAGCCCCACAAAGCTGCCCGATATGATTGGAGTGGTGGGCAAAGCTGTTGGCACTCAGACTGTGGACATTCAGAACTTTAACCACAAAATGGTTGTCATCTCGGAGCAGCTTTCAGCTTTGCAAGGAATACGTTTTTCGGAGATCAATTTGAATAGAATGGACGGAATGGACAGATATGGATGAGAGGTGTGGACGTGCAAAGACTGCATCTGGAAAGACCAAACAATTCATATCTTATCGACATTTGGCGCCCTGAGACAGCACTGGCCTTGGTTCAGGCTGTTGCTGGGACAACATTTCCCCCTGAAGGTCACTGCCGGGAGACACTCTCGCATTCCTTCTCTAACTTTACGCGGTCGCCATTTTTACCCCTAGTATGACAAGCGGGTGCGTGACCAGCGCCTTCATGGCTGCAGGAGCGGACAGGTGCTTGCTTGCGCTGGATTACCTCCTCCCCTCCCCCCAATTCCCCCCCCTCAAGTCCCGTGTTT
The DNA here is from genome assembly GCF_027579695.1 of Neoarius graeffei. Lineage (NCBI taxonomy): Eukaryota > Metazoa > Chordata > Actinopteri > Siluriformes > Ariidae > Neoarius > Neoarius graeffei. The sequence goes on from NC_083578.1 coordinate 77,326,210, forward strand.
AAAGTGTACTTGTGTTGTTGTGTGCTTATGTGCAAAGGTTTTTTAAAATGCTCCCACACTGTACTCCTGACAGGAGCATAGTGGGGGGGGGGGGGTGTTCTTTTTTTTTCCTCATCTCTCCTCATGTTATGTTTCCCTTTTATCTTTATCCCTGTCTTCCTGTCATGTCTACCCTATGTCAATTGTATGTTGTATATGTACGGACAGGTTGACGGCTAATTTCGCTGGTACATGTGACTAGTGACAATAAAGGGCATCATCATCAAATCTAGCAATGGCAAGCCAAGTGAGAAGCCTCAAGACAAAAGACTTGAGAATAAACCAAGAACATTTTCAGACTAAAGCTGAATAAAATTTAAGATCCAAACTGTTTCAAATTGTATTGCAATTACAAGCAAATGTAAGAGCTAGATGGTTCTGAAGACCCAGATCCTAAGATTCCACAGAACCCAGCTGCTGATCACTGACAGACGACTGATGAAAAACTCAGTCTTTGTGAACTGAAAGGGATTTTTGCTACATTGGTTGAAAGCCCTTTCTGTGCCATGCCCTGGTCTTCCCAGGCAGTCTCCCGTCCCAGCACTAGCCAGGCCGTTAAGGCACATTGGGCAGCGCCGATCTCAGTTTCCGTAGCCCTCGGCCTCTCACCTATACGGCTAGGGTTACAGTGGGAGGGCTGGTCCTCTGGTACCCACAAGAATTTGACTTCCCACTCGCATTTGTTTTGCAGCGCCTTGCCAGACAGCAGTAGGTACAATTTTTATGATGGTCTTTGGTGTGCGAGTAGAACTCACGATCTCCTGATCGAGAGGTGGACACACTAACCACTAGGCCAGCTCGCGGTTTGCTACATTAGTATGGTCTATAAATAATTAAGAAATCTGTGTTAAAGAAAGCTCTTGAATGTAAAAAGTACATTGGGTATTCGAAGACTGATTTAGCATGGAGGCCAGTGATTAAGGATAAAAACTTCTAGAAGTATGAACAAAGTCAAGTCAAACAGGTCAAGAACATTTCAAGCTACACCTGAAGATTCAAGAAGTTCTTCCATACTGCAGAACTCATAAGGAGTTTTGCATGAGGAAATGGACATGGTTTTGACTTTGTTTTCAAATTCATACCGAAGAAAGTGATACGAACAGGTACCTCATCTTAACACTAACCTTAAAGTGCATATCACAGGTAAATTCAGGAGCAAGATCAATGTAATTCTCCTATTTTATATTAAACTTTGGTCAAATATCTGTCACATTTTGCATTTTGTGCAATTTTTTTTTACCTTGCGCAATACCAGAAAAATTCAGTTGAAATCAAGCCATTTGAGGTAAATTGGTCCACCTCTGAAAAAACTTGGCATTTGGATTTCCTGGGAAACACTGATTTTCGGGGTGGCACGGTGGTGTAGTGGTTAGCACTGTCGCCTCACAGCAAGAAGGTCCGGGTTTGAGCCCCGTGGCCGGCGAGGGCCTTTCTGTGCGGAGTTTACATGTTCTCCCTGTGTCTGCGTGGGTTTCCTCCGGGTGCTCTGGTTTCCCCCACAGTCCAAAAGATATGCAAGTTAGGTTAACTGGTGACTAAATTGACCGTAGGTGTGAATGAGAGTGTGAATGGTCTGTGTCAGTCCTGTGATGACCTGGCGACTTGTCCAGGGTGTACCCCGCCTTTCGCCCGTAGTCAGCTGGGATAGGCTCCAGCTTGCCTGCAACCCTGTAGAACAGGATAAAGCAGCTAGAGATAATGAGATGAGACATTGATTTTCATGACGTTGCGTCCGGGACGCCTCCCTCTGAATCCTACGTCAGCGCTGGTTTGTTTATGAGAAAACGACCTGGTGGTTTTCTGCAAATTTCAACATTATCATGTAATTATTAAAATGGTTAACAGATGTATCGTAGGAGGATGTAGCAACATTACATTCTTCATCCAAAGGTGAAGTAACATTGCGCTCAGGTAAGAATTCCATATTTCAATGCAAAATCGCTAGCTGCTAAACTTGGTCTACACAGGCTGTGCACTGAAACCGTGCAAGCTCTCGCAGCCTGCTGGCCCTTCCGCAGGTGACGTCACGAATCTGGCTCCAGACTCCCTTGGGATTTTTCCAGACATGCTTTATTTTATTCTGCTGTAGACAGATGGCCTTGTGCAAAATTACCCTTCTAGATCAGTGTGTAAAGGGACATACTTTCATTAAAAAAAAAAAAACTAATTTGGTTCAGGATATGCACTTTAACCTCGAGTACTTCACAACAAATGTGCAAATTGGTGAAAATTTACATTCATCAAACATGTTGGTTCCAAAAGACCCAATAAGATCAAGCCCAATGGTCCAAGGTCCAAACAACCCAATTACCATAAACTGACCACTGACATGCAACTGGGAGAGAGTTTGGACCCAAGAAGCATCACACACACACACTCTATAAAGTCTGCAGGGCTGTCTTTGTTCATAAAACTATCTTTTAACAATATAACCTATGATTCCTTGAACATACTGAACATTAATTGTCTATTGTGCTTCCTAGTCTACATCTTCCACAAGTATAAACTAAACAAATACAGTACACTTCATGCACGATGGAACAGTAGTGTACATTATCACTCGGAAGGAGCAGAAAGGACGACTGAAGTGTTAATTACCCTTGTTGGCTGCTCGCGTCCGGCTGCGTGATCGGCCCTGCCTCCAGTACCTGGTGCGAGCCAGCAACCCATAATAGTGAGACCTCCTCCCCAGTGCTCTCGTCACCACTGCAGACATGGCCTTCTCAATCCTACACTACACACACTTTCACCCTCTTAACTGAAGCAGCCTGGTCTCCAGTTCTCTCTTCTCTAGTCTTCTCCAGATCGGGGGGGGATGGGAAAAAAAAAAAAACTTTCCACTTTGAGCTTCTTTCAGCACTTCAACTCAGATCTTCTGCAAGTCAGAACTGCTCCTGACTCGCAAAGAACCAAGGAGAGAAAGAAAGGAAGATGAGAATAACACTTACTCCTCCCACTGCGAACAGGGGCCCGAGGGAGAGGTATTTGGTGCGCTACTGACAACTCCAGGAAGGTCATAAATCACTCCATGAACCTGTGTAATGCAGAGTCACACCACCACACACACCAACATGTGAGCAGTAACAAGCTCAAGTCATTCCCAAGTCAAGGCTCCCAATAAGTCTATTCCAAGCATTCATTTATCTCTTCCTCTTCCAGGACACTGTGCAAGGTCAGTAAAAACACTGTGTGTACTGACAAATACAATAGGTCTGAAAAATGCACAGGACTCAGGCAGGCACGAACTTCCTCTATGAACTCTAATAAAGAAGAGTGCATCTGGGGGCGGAGTCTGTCTACAATTCATTTAGCTTTATTCATGATCACAACTTCTGGCACGCTCAAGTAATTAAACAATCAACTGTGATGATGGTGAGGTAAGCGAAAGCTAGAAAACTGGCTAACATTGGATATTTATTGGCGTTAAATTGCAAGCTCCCTATTCATATATTTTAGCTGTCCATCTAATCACAGCGTGTTGTTTGCAAACAAAGAGCTAGACAAGACTGAATAGAATCTATAGCTGCGGGTATATATTTATTTATCATTTAAATAATATGATTCATGAAAGATGTATACACTTAAAACACGACATATTTGCAGTGTATAATGTCAAATAAATAATTGGTATGAATCATTGATGGTTTTTAATACTCAACCAAATAATCATAACCAGGTAAAACCTTCTGTGATCAACGTTATTGGTTGGTTGTTGTTTTTTTGTACCACCCCTTTTCATCCTTTTCATAGTAAAAGAATTTCCGAGGACCCCGTTATCAGTGGCGTGCACAGATAGATACGAGGTGGTGCTCAAGCACCTGCCCCTCTGCCCTCTGTCCAAAAAAGTGCCCTTTTGAATTTTTTTTTTTTTTTTTACAGTTTACTGAGGCCAATGTCAACATGATCTTTTAGAAAAGCCGCGGCATTAAAAGCGTGTGAAAATAATGTCCCGATGTGTGCCCCCTCCGCACACACACCAGACCTCTGTCTCTCTTGCTCTGTCACGTGAACAAGCGTGCAGTGCATTCAATGTGAGGTTGCAGCAGCATAGCGTCCTGGAAGCCACGGCCTTGTCGTAGCGCAGACAACACATCGGGCAGTCAGTCAGCTCTTCCCCTGCCCCACCAGCCAGGTAACACATGAATCGAGTGAAAATGTATTGTTTGCCCTCTAAGCCCAAGCTGTAATTATTTTGTCGTGAAGTAGCCCGTTGCATACAGAAACAACTGCACATGGCAGCCTTTGCCAGCTTATTTGCTCCCTTTCCATATGGAGAAACAAACTGAACAACATTTTAAATGTAGCCTAAACCATTGAGGCAACCCCACTCTCCATCAATTCCGACCTGTTTTTATAACATGATTAAGAATATCACGTTATGCTAGTATGCACGCCATTATGCAAATAAAGGAGAGCTCCGTTGAGCGTGTATATTTCGTTACAAATTTTAAGATGATCTCACGGAAATCTGTGAATAAACACAGTCTTGAGACTCAAGTCAGTGACGGGAAGATCAGACTTTCAGACTTTATCAGACTTTTTAAAGATGGAACTACAGAAAAATACCCAAAACTTTGATATGATTATGAACACAAGAGGAGGGTTAAATCTCAGACTTTTATAATAAGGTGTTCCACATGCGCAAAAAAGTGCCCTTTTTCCCCCCAGAGCACTCGCCCCCCAAAATGTCTGTGCACGCCACTGCCCGTTATCGTCACAGAACAGATTTAATTTTATGTACACTGAAGAAAATACAATGCCGTTTGAAATCCTTTACCTTCAAACCCATTAGACCTTTTTATACCTGAGATTGGACAACCAGATATACAGTATTTCTTAAAATTGCTAGACTGAAGTTAACATTATTAGCTCATCTGGCCAACAAGCGATAAGCTTATGCCATGACATCATGTCCGGCGGCGTCCACATTTCACGAAAATCGCTTCTTCTCTCTCAGTTCTTCACTAATTTTTATTCTTTCTTGCATGAAGGTAGGGGTACCTAGGGTGCATATAAGTCCTACCTATATTTGCTTTATTACAGTTATTAATGGAGTTATGGACTAATTAAGCCTTAATGTGCAAGCGCGACCTGAGGGCAGGTGGCTTCAACCTCGCAGACGGTGGCCTCAGACCGAGCCGGCCGGCGGTCCACCACCAAGGCCGTCGTTGGGGAAACTGAGGAAAGGAGAGAGACCCGGTGGGGGGAGAGGAGGCTCCGATGACAGCAGAGACTGCAGATGGCATCAACAGACACCTGACCAAACAACTTCACCTGCAGCAGACCATGCAGCTCACTCATCGGCCTATACAGTCATACTAGGCGCTGCAACTCGACAACTGATGGATGACCCCTGGCGCAGATCACCACGATCTTTCGAGATCGAAGGAGCCAACAAAGCCTTAATGAGCAGTTCAACAAAAATCGCTTCTTCTCGGTCAATTCCTCACCGTTTTGGATTCTTTCTGGCAAACACGTCGGTATTCCTAGGGTGTATATCATGTATATAGCTTGCAACATTTATTGCACAAGGTGGCCCACTTTAGATTGTTACTTCTGGACTAGACAAGGCCGGAGTGAGCTACGCCATCATTGACCGTCTTGTTCATTTTTCCATGTACCCGTTTCTTCGATTTTGAGTTTACTTACAAGTTTGTTTGCTGGAGGATACCACAGATTAGTTGCTATATAACTTAATGTTAATGATCGTAATAACAGTAAACACATTAAATATTAGAGACTCTCATATAACTGCACAGTTTCAGCATCTTAGTGTGATCCCTCTTTAAATCAGCAATGATCACACGAGTTCAGTCAGAGCAAGGGAAGAGCAGAGACGTGCACGCTGTAGTGCTGTGGTATGTACGACTGAACACCACAAACTGAATACTTAACATGTTGGATTTTTTTTTTCTTAACTGTGCTTCGAAATGATATCTGAGCTCAGACCCTACAGGCATCTCTGCACTGTGTTTTACATACAGAAGCACGTACGCACACATGCAGTTCCTAATTATCCTGGAACGTTTCACCTAGCTGGCACGCACGCACACAGTACTCTGAGAATCAATGCTGAACACACTGATGGACGAGTGACAAGTCAGAAACAGCTTGTTGCAAGACACATTAAAGTAAAAGCAGACCATTTATTAAGAATCAAGAATAACCGTAAAGGAGATTAAACATAACGTCTGCGATGCTAAAGGAGACAGAAAATTTCAACGTAAAGGTGAAAGTGTGTAACGTGTTCAATTAATGATGGGCAAATTAGTAGCAGAAACGTAACATTTTCTGCTAATTAAATAAGCAAGTAAACGAGTGCACTTTAAACATGAGACATTTTTGTACAGTTTGTCAACGTACAATTTGGTACGTCTGGAACCTATCCAGGAATACGGTCTTTAACAGCTTTAAAAAAAAAAAGCTGCCGTAAAACACCTTGAAATAATAAACACGAGGCCTGTTCTGGAATGTGGTAGGCATGTAACAATATTACTTCTCCAAAAGATACAGCGTCTTGTTTTTGTCTCATTAAACTGGTGTATTAAATTACTGCAGGATAGCAAAGTCGTCTTTGTTTAATACACATACACTCGAGCACAGCAAAATTCCTCCTCTGCATTTCAACCCATTTGAAGCAGTGAACACGCATGCACGCCCAGAGCAGTGGGCAGCTATGCTACAGCGCCCAGGGAGCAGTTGGGGGTTTGGTGTCTTGCTCAAGGGCACTTCAGCCATGACAGAGGAAGGAGAGTGTGCTGTTCATTCACTCAACTCCCCTCACGTTTTTCATGCCGGTCCTGGGAATCGAACCTACAACCAGGGCTTTGAACCGGTTCAAGGAACGAAAACGAAAACCGGGAACTTTTTCTATTTCACATGGAACAGAAACGAAACCAGAAACTTTATTATTTTTTATGTTCCGGAACAGAAACGCTTATTAAAAATAATGGTAACCGGTTAATACCGGTTTTTATTTCGTTCCTCAAAGTTTCCGTAGCCTACAAATAAAAAAGTCATTCTTCTCCTGCGCAAGTTTCTATGACCCGCTGGGGTTCACTTCCTGTGTGACGTTCGCTGACTGAATGGAGAGAGCGGGAAGGTGGACTGCTATCACGTCTCCATTACTGAGTGTCTAAGCAAAGAAGAGCCTCAACGACGCAACCTCCCTATTGGTTGTTTGTAAAAATGTATCAATTGTTGCCCTTCCCACGGGAATCATCGCGGGCTCGAGAGACGAGACCTGACGAGTTAGTTCGTTGGTAGCAGAACAAAATGTCTGGACACAAAATCGGGTTTTCAGAAAAGGAAAGAAAATAAACGGAGGGTTGAAAATACAAAAAAGGAGGCAGAAAATGCAAAACGAGTTTTAAGGTAGGACAAATGGTTACTTTTCTGAGGCAGCCCGCCGTGGCTGCCTGCAGGCTTATTTATTATAGCCCATTTAGTTAAAATAGTTGATATAAAATGTTTATAGTTATAGTTATGTGATGGTTGTCCTGATTTAGACTGGTGTTTTTTTTGGGGGGGGGGGGTTGCGCGATGTTGCACCCGGGTCCAGATTAGGGCAGAACCGGCCCTGGCTACATTTCAGGTGTAGTTTGTTTTATGTATGTATGTACTTGCATAGATGTGTACTTGGTCTTCCAATATGGCGCCTGACAAAATCTCGCGGCGCGGTGACATCATGCGGTAGCCCTCTATAGGGCCTGACTAGCCTTTGGTAACACACTAAACGAATTATCTTTCATTTTTGGCACTTTTTCTGTTTGTGTAGATGGGAAGACATACTGAGAATCCAAATCGCCAACATTTGAAATAATAATTGTTTTGAATTATTTCTTGTCTTATTTAATGAAGGTTGTAATAGAATTAGCCTATAGTTGGCTTAAGCTGGATGAGACAGAGACATAACTTTATAGCCATTAGCTGACAGGGAACGTAATTAACCGTTCCGGGAACGAAATGTTTTTGTTCTAACCGGTTCGGGAACGTCTATTTAATGGTGGAACCCAAAACCGGAAACGTTAAAATTCCGTTTCTGTTCGGAACGAACCAATAAGAAAAAAATTCTGGTTCAAAGCCCTGCCTACAACCCTTTGGACCCAAGGCTGCTTCTTTAACCCTCAGGCCATGAGTGGGTAGTGTTACAGCCTCAGAGCTCCAGAGTCCCAGATCCAATCCTGACCTCGGGTTACTGTCTGTATGGAGCCTTAGATGTTTTCTTCATGTCTACATGGGTTTCCTCCAGGCTCTCTTCTTTCCTCCCACCCTCCAAGAACATACTGTCCTAGCCGCTCTAAATTGTGCATGTAGCCTGTGATTGATTAACGTCCCATTCCCATCCTGAGAGCATCCCTGCCTTACATGCACCCAGTGGTTCTGGGATTGGCTCGATTCCACCACGACCCTAATCAGAATAATGCAGATGAATAAATTAACACAGCTTCAACTGGAGTTACCATTACTGCAGGCCAACAAACTTGCTGAAGATGACACAAAACAAACAAAGGATATGGCTATGCCTATAATTATAGAAGCAAGTTACTTATAAATCACGCTCTGTTATCACTCAAATGGGGATGGGTTCTCTGTTGAGTCTGGTTCCTCTCAAGGTTTCTTCATGTCGTCTGAGGGAGTTTTTCCTTGCCACCATCGCCACAGGCTCGCTCATCAGGGATAAATTTAGCTCATGTTTAAAGTCTTTAATTGTCTGTAACGTTGCTTTGCGACAATGTCCGTTTTTAAGCGTGCTATACAAATAAACTTGACTTGATTTGGTCCCTCGAACACATTTACATCCTAAGAAACAAGGTTCCTTAAGGGTTCCTCAGAAAGTTCAAGTTAGTTACTAAAAGAAAGTCCTACTTTAAACCCTCTCTGAAAGGGAAACCCACTGTTCTGTTCAATGGTTCCCTCGCTCAAAGAAACAAATCACTCAAAGAACTCTTAAATGTGCTAAAGGGACGAGTTTAATTTCATGTTTAAACTCAAGGCCACACTGACCACCATGTACCTTCATGTCACGAATCAGGAAAAAGATCACGCAGAGACAACTCGAGCTGTGAAGCACTGCTGCAAGTTCAGTCTTGCAAAAATATCACACATGGTATAACAAATAACTCTGCCCAAGAGCATGATGGACCTGGCATCGGCAATCTTCTACCTTTGCAAGAACAGACATGATCAACAAACCTCACTGTTCTGATACTGGAACAAAACCCATGCACCACAACACCTTGGAGAAATATCATGGTCACATTGAAAGGACTCCATTGGGCTCTACTGGTTTACTGTGTACTATCCTCTCCATACAACATTAATATCACAATGTAAAGGTTCCTGATGGTTTAACAAGTGACCTCTGGATTCATTCTACAGGCAGATTATAAAAGTATCCTCCAGAATTCGAATGGCTCTCGATTTCATGGGAACGGACTGTATTTTATTGTTGATTTTTACAGCAGTAAAGTTGAATCCTGAGCTCTGGGGTGAGTTTTCCAAAAGCATCATAGCACAAAGATCATCGTTAAATGGTAGAGGAAGCATCCCAATGAACACTCACTCTCCTCGTTAAGACGCTCTTAGTATTAAGATGCTTTTGGGATACCCACCCCTGATTGGTTAGAAGGTGCTGATGAATTGTACAGCAGCAGCTCATACAGTAGCGCCAGCTGTAATTCAAAGATAAATCACTGGCAAATTGCTGTCGCTGTCACATAAGAGGACAAAGTGCTTTCGGATGTGTTCTTATAGGAAAATAATCAACATCAGGGTGGTAAGAGCAACTTGACTTTGCTTTGGGCGACATCACACTACCGCATCATTGATTAGTTTCCTACAGTAGAACCTCAAACCCCAACCAAGTGTTTTATTCCTTACCAGTACACTTCTGTGATATTCATATCTGTAATAATGCTCTAGTTTGGACAGCCTACCAGGAAACAAGAAATCACATGCTGATGAAAACCTATTAGATTTCATAAGATACCGTAACAACAATTTCGTTTTTTTCCAGAGGGGTTCTCAGATGCGATGATGTTCTCACAAAGTAGATGCATTTAGCCAACATGAAGAACGTATCTTAATAACTACTCTCATGTTACTAACTCATTGCTCAGCTACACCAAGTCTAACGATTACAGGGAGTAATGAGAGAGAGAGAGAGAGGCATGGGAACTGCTGGATGGAGGCAGTGGGGTCGTGTTGGCGAACTAACATTCAGGTGGCAGTTGATTTTCTGAGAGAAAGAGCATGCCAGTGTGGCATACTGTGCCTGTGTAACCTTCTGTAACTGGTGAAGTAATTCTCCAAGTCAGGAGAAGTGGCAAAAGCTCCCATCATTCAAGGCTTCAGATTCCTGACCCCGGAATGACCCCTGAGAGAAAGAACAGGACATGGAGGCAAGGATAAAACATCGAGAGACAGGCACTGAGAGATGAAAAGGAAGAGACAGAGACAAACAAAAAGACAAAGAAAAAGAAGGAAAAGAAACCCAGACAAAAATCTTTTTTTTTTTTAATTTGCCAAAATATTTATTCATAAAACACTACAAAGAACACTGAAAACTGGTTTCCGAACATAATGAGCTGATTTACATTTTTCCACAATATTATATTAGATTTCAGACTCGCCAAATACAAACGCCTCGAACCTGATCAGAATACAAGGTGAAAATAGATATGATGCGAGTCAGTCATGGTATATCCTGGATATACCATGAACTGACATCACAATTCCAAGCTATACAGCCGACCCGAGTCTCAGCTGTGGCTCTGCGAGCATTTCTGTGTGTGTCAATCTACATATCATGATCATACCTAGCAAGGTAGACAATAGCATGGTACATTGGACGTGCGCGGGTCGAAGGCCACTCCGATGTAAACAACAAACATGGCTGCATCCGGTGAATTGATGCTGAGATTCAATCCAAGTTTGGAATTTTTTGATCTCATCCCTCATCTCATTATCTCTAGCCGCTTTATCCTGTTCTACAGGGTCGCAGGCAAGCTGGAGCCTATCCCAGCTGACTACGGGTGAAAGGCGGGGTACACCCTGGACAAGTCGCCAGGTCATCACAGGGCTGACACACAGACAACCATTCACACTCACATTCACACCTACGGTCAATTTAGAGTCACCAGTTAACCTAACCTGCATGTCTTTGGACTGTGGGGGAAACCGGACCACCCAGAGGAAACCCACGCGGACACGGGGAGAACATGCAAACTCCGCATAGAAAGGCCCTCGCCAGCCACGGGGCTCGAACCCGGACCTTCTTGCTGTGAGGCAACAGCGCTAACCACTACACCACCGTGCCGCCCGGAATTTTTTGATGAGGGATATAAGTCAAATATACCATGCAAACAGTACTATACCAGTCACATCAGACAATCCATAATTTCAACCGGAGCCTCTCAGTGCAGTCTATTTGATTAATACAAGATAAAGTGGATGACCTCACACTTCCAACATGTGGTGTCTTATCGAGGTAGAACGATGCACTGGGATGCAAAAATGTGACGTACACTAAACGTGTGGTCCACGTTGAAATCAGCATTCTAGTAATTAAGCACTCTAATGCAATTGCAACGTTTCAACACTAGAGGTCCCAATCTGTGGACCTCAAAGTTGAAATTTATCGAGAGCACACTGGTCACATGATCGCATTCTTTCACAGAGAGACTGCACCATTACGAGGAATCATTCACACATGTGAAGTGACCAAAAATTCCAGGTCACACACATTTAACATTTATTCCATGAAATCGAGTCGTACATGAGCTGATAGCCGATGAGGTGTGTAGCGCCGCGTTGGCTATAATCCATGTACAATGAGATTGAGTGGAATAACTGCTTTATTCTATCCACATTCACTGGATTTTGAGAAACAGAGCATTTTTATTTTTGAGCAAATTTGAAAAATAAAAACTTTATACAAAACATCTGACAATCATTTCCGCTTAGAATGTTAACAAACCAGCAAAATGACAGGAGCAATTTGTGAAAAAGGCGATAAGAATTCTTGAAAAAAATAGACATATGTTCTTACCATCAAATAATTTCATTCCATATTTTGTTGCTTTTTTTGTATTTTTTGGGGATTTTGTTTTCAAGTAGTTTTTACATTTATTCCGTTCTCGGTTGGTTCAGTAACAGTCCACCATTTTCTTCTTTAGGATTTTTTTTTTTGGCGGTTGGTAAACCAAATTAAATGGTGCATTACTGCCACCGACTGGGCTGGAGTGTGGAACAGGAGATTTTTTTTGGGGGGGGGGGGGGGGGACTATATTCTTTTAGCTATTTCTGTTTCTTTTAAATACTTGATAAAGTGATTATATCTGACTTGATGCACTCCGCCATTTTGTTTTTCTCTACTCACGGTATATGAACTGATAGCCTCATATTAGAGTAGCCGACCTGAGCGCATGATTGCTCATACCCAGTGAATGTGGATAGAATAATATAGGTTATACAGTTACATAATGTTATAACTGTCAATACGGGCTTTTTAGTAGCTTTCAAATTTCCAATGCAATCTACAGTGTGTTGAGAAACAGACGATGGAAGCCGGTCATTTTAGGCGACTTTGGAGCTCTATTTCTGGTTAAAAAAAAAAGACTCCTCATGAAAGCACTGCTACAAACCTTAGTAGGTTTCAATCAGTCATTTTTCTCCAGGACAGAGGCTTTGTTTGGGTCATCGAATTTTGGGAGGATTTATAAAAGTATTTTTATTTTTAAGACATCGAGTAGTATGACCTTGTAATTCATTTTGTTTACAATATTAAATCTTTACTCAATTTTTAAATTAACTTGATACAGACAAAAATGCAAATTTTTTTGCATTGTTTATGATTCAGGAATAAAGTCTTCTCAGTCATACTTTTTCTTCATTCAGATTTTATTCAAAATATCCTGAGAATCGAACCGAATCAAATGGTGAAAGGAGTGTATCATAGGTTCTTATCATTTTGATTCATGTGATTGATTGCTTAATTCTTATGCTGACATCTTCTGAATTGTTCACTTCAAAATGTAAAGTCAGCAAAAAAATTGAATAAATAAAATAAATACCCCAATGCATTTTTAAGCAAACATTTTATTACAGAGCTTGTACGACGCACGTGGTAGATGCAAACTTGGATAATGATGAATATGTTTTTGCTAGATTTGCTTGGAGGGTGAAAAAATAAGAAAAAGAAGCAAACACTGCACTTTCTTTCTGCTCATGTGCACAGGCTCAGCTCCAGGATTTTCCTCAGCCCTCGAAGGTAGCTAAAGGAGAGCATCAGTGCAGGACTAAAAAGCCTGCTGCCTTTCCAATGATGAAAGTGTTGACTCAACTAGCATCCTGCTTTGCATGTGGACATTAATACAAAAGGCTTGGCATCGTAGTATTCAGCGCATCTGCTCAACACGAGCATATGTTAACAGGATTAAATACCACACGAAAACAAGAGCAGAAAAGACAAACGTAGAGATTTTAAGGCACCAGATGCAGAGATAGTGTTTAATTGCCTCAGTTACCCAAGTTTCTACTTAATTGTTAATAATGTTTCAGGCAAATGGATACAAGGTGCAGTTGCTCAGGACTAGATCTAATATCAGTACGAATCATCAATAACAGGACGATCATCCAGTTCTGCTCTAAGGATGGGATCTGCTCACCCCAAAGCATGATACTCTAAAAGCTATGGCGTTAAATCAAATATCTAACATCACTATTGGGTAAAAATAGCCTCAATGAGGCTGGAGCTCATACCAGCTACTGTTGTGTGCGAGTTTGAAATCCAATCAATCCTGCAGGAGGAGTAGCAGTTTTATGAAATTGCATATGACCCCTGTGTAGCTGCATCCATGGCAGGTGGCACCACCTGGTGAACAACTCTTGTTGGAATATGTCTTTAGAGTCTTCTGGGTGAGTTTCAGTGAAAACATCCTAGCAGTTTACGAACAGTTGTGTTTGGTGTGACGAGTCAAACAAAAATTTCAGACGCCCATAAAATGTTAAACATGACGGGTGGTGCCACCGTCGACAACTTTTATATATACCAACCTGGGGAACATTCCGTACGAGTTTGATCAAAATTTGATCACTCCTGTAGGAGGAGGAGGAGCGATTTTCATGAAGTTGCTTATGACCCCTGTGACGCCGCATCCATGGTAGGTGGCGCCATCTGGTGAACAATTCTTGTTGGTATGTCTTTAGAGTCTTCTGAATGAATTTCAGTGAAAACGTCCTGGCAGTTTACAAAGTGCAGTGTTTAATGTGACGAGTCACCCAAAAATTTCAGACGCCCATAAAATTGTAAATGACAGGTGGTGCCACCATCTTGAGAACTTTTATGCACATCCACTTGGGGAACATTGTATATGAATTTGATCGAAATCCGAGCAATCTTGTAGGAGGAGGAGCGATTTTTGCAAATTGTGAACGGATGACGATGGACGGATGACGCATCATCACAAGCTCATCCTTAGCCTATGGCCGAATGAGCTAAAAATGCCAGTCAGACAGACAACTGCCATTTAAAAAAATAAAAATAAATAGAGCTGCATCCGAAATCACATTACCATACTTATAAGTGTACTCTATTGAATATCAATATGTGGTCTGGGATGTGGATTATGTTAAAGGAGAACTGAAAGCAAATTTTTTTTATCATCAAAATTCTATTTCTCACATTTTATTAAATATAGGAATGCATTTTTGATTGCTATTTTGTCACTACTATAGCAAGTTATGAGTGTCTGAAATATGCTACGTAATATCCCAGTCCATATGTCAAAGCAATGGCTGTAAACGAGATTCGTTGAGACCTGTGCGAGACATCGTAGGACGGAAGTAAAAACATACAGCGGAAATCAAAGTGACCAACATCTGCTAACGTCGTCAAAAGACGCACACGCCCTCTTTCGAATGCTGATGTAATCAAGCCAGAAGTTTTGTTTGTTTTGATAGCAATCAGGAAAATTTGAAAAAAGTAGGCAGTAATCGTCATTTAAACTCATTTTTGTGCAATATTTCATTTGGTGGAATAAATGCAGGTAAAGAATTTTCAAAATGGCGGCACTGACACCTGGCTGACACTTCACGTTTCGAAGTCTTGCACAAGTCTCGTGAAGATCACGCGGATAAGCGACGCCTGCCGTGGACCAAATGAACTAAATTCAACATGGCTGAAAACCGAATAGGCCGATAAGTATAATATTTAATTGCAATTAGTCGCCAAGTTACAATATAAGGTTACTAAAACTGAAAATGTAATTAAATAACACGTTAATTAAGAAATAAAACAAGTTTAAAAATGACTTCAGTTCTCGTTTAAGTGGGCGGAGCTTAAACCTTTTTTGAAAGGTTGCTAATTTTTAGATAGTCACAAGTGAACAAAAATTGTTCAAGTACTGTTGTGTTTTGCACTATTTATTACTAGACATGTTTGAGATGCATCCAAAAATCTAAAAATGACTGATGTGACCAAGATAGTTTTGACCTGTTGTGTCTCGCCTTAAAGTGCCATTCCACCATTGGATGTATTCTTTGGCATAAAATACAATATATTTTATGACAACATGACTAGACAGAGAAATCCTTTAGCTTCAAAATGATATATCAAACATAATTTTTTGACAACGACAAGTATATTAATTTTGCGACCAAAGTCACCTACCCTTTTAATTTCCGCGCGGTAGTGAAACGTGATGTCATCGGCAGGTTCCCCTTCTTGTGTACCACGTCACGTGTGACGTGGCACAGATTATCAGCAATGGCGGACAGAACGCGATTTCCACTTGTCGATTGCTGTGCCGATATTCACCATCGACCGTCTCCTTTGGGCATCACTTGCTATTTTCCTTCGCTTCTTTTCCAAAGTTGACAATCGCGTTCTATCCGCCATTGCTGATAATCTGTGCCGTACACAAGAAGGGGAACCTGCCGATGACATGTTTCACTACCGCGCGGAAATTAAAAGGGTAGGTGATTTTGGTCGCAAAATTAATATACTTGTCGTTGTCAAAAAATTGTGTTTGATATATCATTTTGAAGCTAAAAGATTTCTCTGTCTAGTCATGTTGTCATAAAATATATTGTATTTTATGCCAAAAAAATACATCCAATGGTGGAATGGCACTTTAAGGTCCTTATATTTATTAAATTTAAAAAAACCCAAGAAACAGAAAAGCTAGCTGGATTTAAAAACCTCCAAGTTCTACATTTCTCAATTGTACTTTTCTCCAAACTATACAGGTTCTCTACAGTACTTCTCAGTTCCATGGTTCAACGTTCGCAAGAAATAAAATTTCATTTCTAACATTCAGGATGACACTACAAAAACACAAACCGATAACTGGCGTAGCTCCTAACTGGATGGGATAAACAGTCTGGATGCTCCTAAGAGGCAGCAAAACAAGCGAAGCAATAAGGAGCCACACCTCTTCCCTGGAGACATCAATCCCATCACCACACAGTTAATGCGCTGCATGTCTGGAGACTGTTACACAACCCCGTGTACACAACACGACTTCCAGGAAATTCACATGAAGTGATAAAGAGAAGCTAAAAATGTATGATGCATTTGAATGGAGTGGAATTGCGCTGGCCTTTTCTCGTCAAGTAGGATGACCTTAATTTCTGTATCTATTACGTGAACAGATTTTTCAGCCAGGAGTGTAGGTAGATATATGTGAAGTGCTGCATGGTGACGAAGAAAAGGAAAACTCGACTATGGTGGTGGGATTTGTTGGATAAACTATATAACCAGAAGCAAGAACATAAAAAATATGACGCTTTCTTAAAGTAGAGCTGAATGATTTACTGAATGGATATTTTTGCCAACTCCTGTGGCGCATGAACAGTTTAGCACCTGCGCAAGTGCTAGGCGTAGGAGGTTGTCTTGGATTTCAAATGATCAACATTGCAATATTTATCAATGAGCTGAGAGCGTGTGGAAGACCTCCAGGAACAGTCTGCACACAGGCCACATCGACCTCTGTCCACCACGATTCAAGATTTATAAAGCTCGGGTCTTCCTAACTCGTATACAATATATATTGTGGCAAGCGTCGCCTTAGGAGCCGCAGAGATTCAGCTCGGAGATGATGTTTTGCCTGGGAGCGCATTAAGTTCACGACGGTAAATATGAGTGTTGACTTGTGGGAGCTGCAGTGCTAGTGCTGGATTATAAATCTGACTGGGAGAAGCGCTGCAGGGAAATATTCCTGACTTCACATTTCTACCAGAAGGATACACACCAGCTGTAGTGCTGAATACGGATGGGGTCAGGAACAAGACAATATAAAACGCATCCCGTATCTTCACTTTCTACAGAGCTTTTCGATGGAATCATCCATTTGAGTGCTCTCTCAAGTTGACTAGCAGCGTTGTAATAGAATAAAACAATAATAAATCAATAAGGCTCCAGATTAATATGTACAAGTTATTATAGTGAATAGTAGCCTCGTTTTAGTGAAAATTATCAGAAAATAATGTCACATTAACTTTGGTATCTAGTCATGGCTTGGGAGTGTTAAAGGAATTAAAAGGCTTACAAGCACTGCCCCCTTCTGGCTGACACAGGAACTGCACACCATGTATTAGTCGACCATGCAGCCAGCATTACACTCAGTGATGCAATAAAGGAAAAATGCAATATACAGTTAATTTCAAGTTTGCATCATCATGCTTCCTCGGTTGAAAAATGGGAAATGTGCCTCTGCTTTATAATTAACCTTAAAAAAAAAAAAGCTTAACAAAAAACAACCCCTCCAGGAGATGGAGGAAAAAGGTGGATGTATACAGTAAGAAAATATTTAGAAAACAAGATGCTTTTCAGAAGCTTATGAACTGATATCATTTTGATTATTTTACTGTTCATATTTTAATATACACCTTTTGTCTGCTTTAATATTTTGATGATAAATGATCACCCATTGACGGTGGTGTAGTGGTTAGCGCTGTCGCCTCACAGCAAGAAGGTCCTGGGTTCGAGCCCCGGGGCCGGCGAGGGCCTTTCTGTGTGGAGTTTGCATGTTCTCCCCGTGTCTGCGTGGGTTTCCTCCGGGTGCTCCGGTTTCCCCCACAGTCCAAAGACATGCAGGTTAGGTTAACTGGTGACTCTAAATTGGCCGTAGGTGTGAATGTGAGTGTGAATGGTTGTCTGTGTCTATGTGTCAGCCCTGTGATGACCTGGCGACTTGTCCAGGGTGTACCCCGTCTTTCGCCCGTAGTCAGCTGGGATAGGCTCCAGCTTGCCTGCGACCCTGTAGAACAGGATAAAGCAGCTAGAGATAATGAGATGAGATGAGATGATCACCCATTGAATCTGGCATGCTTTAAATGTTTCAAGGCAAGGCATCTTACTCTCTCCGAGGTTCAAATATCACGCAAATTACGTACATTATCAGTACAAATTACGTGAGAGAATCTGAGATTGTGACGTAACTTCCACACCACATGACTTACCGAGGCTGAGATCTAGTGGATACGTGGCTTCTAAATTGTTGTAAACAACCCTGAAGATGCATCAACAGACTTACCGAGGCTGAGATCTAGTGGATACGTGGCTTCTAAATTGTTGTAAACAACCCCGAAGATGCATCAACAGACTTACCGAGGCTGAGATCTAGTGGATACGTGGCTTCTAAATAATTGTAAACAACCCCGAAGATGCATCAACAGACTTACCGAGGCTGAGATCTAGTGGATACGTGGCTTCTAAATAATTGTAAACAACCCCGAAGATGCATCAACAGACTTACCGAGGCTGAGATCTAGTGGATACGTGGCTTCTAAATAATTGTAAACAACCCTGAAGATGCCCCAGTTGATTGTAAAAATAAGCCTGAACATTGACGCAGTGAACGAAAATACACAAAAACAGTGAGCAGTCACATACCCAGCCTTTTGCTGCCTATAAACACTCCATCACCAGCTAGTTAGTGTTTTGGAGAAAATTTTCCTTGTATTTTTATGTGACGTGCTTTTGTTTGTTTTTATTCACTGAGAAAATCGGATGTTTACACTTCAAGAATCGTGTTGCTATGGCAACAGGATTGTTTTCTAGTATGCGTCAGTACCGCGTTTGCATCATCTAGCCGAGTGAGATTTAAACTGCATAAAAGTGAGGTCTGTTGATTCATGATGTTTTGTTGCCAGTAAAAATCACATGGTTACAAAAAACTTCGGATTAGATTTTTAGAATTACAGTAGAAGCCTTTGTTTGTCACATATACATTACAGCCCAGAGAAATTATTTGTCTGCATTTAGCCCATCTAAAGCCGTGAACACGCACACAAGCAGTGTACTACAGCGCCGAGGGATATTTTAATTTTTTTTTTTTTTTAAGAATTAGAAGCCTTTATTTGATGGCTCTGTGTTACTAAGGGAAACAGTGCACTAGTGTACTAGGGTCGCGGGCAAGCTGGAGCCTATCCCAGCTGACTATGGGCGAGAGGCAGGGTACACGCTGGACAAGTCGCCAGGTCATCGCAGGACTGACACAGAGACAAACAACCATTCACATCTACGGTCAATTTAGAGCCACCGGTTAACCTAACCTGCATGTCTTTGGACTGTGGGGGAAACCGGAGCACCCGGAGGAAACCCACGCAGATACGGGGAGAACATGCAAACTCCACACAGAAAGGCCCTCACCGGCCACGGGGCTCGAACCCGGACCTTCTTGCTGTGAGGCGACAGTGCTAACCACTACACCACCGTGCCACCTGGTTGCGCCCAGGTAAACTTATTTTTAATCAATATCAAAACTTTAAAAATGGATAAATTATTTTTTTTTAGCGCACTTGCTGTGCTCGGCAAGCAGCATTTATTTTTGGGTTTTGTTTGACTTTAATGATGTTTTCTCAACTAAAAGTAATGACTAGTTTATTTTGTCCTAAAAGAAGAGACTTGGCTATAACTCCCCCCCCCCCCCCCCTTTTAAAATCATTTCCTACCCTGAATATAAGAAGCCATGTATTTAACCATTCAAGAAATGTACATCAGGCAAGGTTTCTTTTCTGAAAACAGCTGCATTTTCTTAAACAGGAAACAGGGTTGAGGTTTTTTTTTTCTTTTTTAAGAATGAGCAAATACACAAAACATGGTTCACTAACCACCATGCTAACGGCGTGAGAACATTAAGGACTTCCTGAAAACACATTTTTAACTTAATTTACCTTTAAGCTATTATTTGGGACGTCCTTTGAAACTGACCATCAGTCACGATCAAAATATCACTGAAAAAAAAAGAAAAGGATCTAGGAAGATTATTTTTCTTTTATTCCATAATCTTTGAGAAATTTGATTGATGCAACTTCCTGTTCAACATACAACTTGTGAATTTTTCAAATATTTCATATGGATGAATATGTTCAGGTTACAGGGATGAGTGAAGGTACTTCCCCCCCCGAATAATGGATGACCCATGAAGGACATTTAAGCTGTGTTTAAAATGTCTTTTAGCTTTTATTTACACATTCATGAATATCAGTGGGACACAAACAATACAGCATGATGCATTCACACTTCAGGAAAACGTGAAACATGCACAATCAGTGGTACGAATGCTTTGTGTGTGCGCGCGCGCGCGTGTGCGCTTCCTCACCTCATTGCAGTTGTGCAATAAAAAACAGACAACAATCACCTTGAAGCTATTTTGCCAACTGTATGGTTTCACTTCCTGTACTACAATAGAGCAGCATGCAAGGGCTGTTTCACAATCAGGGTATAACTTTCAGGTCCACAATAGTCCAAAAATCAAACCTCGGATTTTTGCGTTTCTCTGCTGACCTTTCAAGATGGAATTGAACTGCGCAGGATTTCAGAGCTACAGGTCATATACTGGGCGTGTTACTTGTGGTGAGAAAAGGCATATAGTGTATTTCTAAAACTGACCACCTTTCTTATAGTCCACAAGGGTCAGGGATACAAAGTGAAAAACTGTTGAAATGGATATTATCAAGTCCTGTGCAGCGATGTGTACAGGTGGTGGTGGCTGTAATAACAACTCAAGTGCTGACGATCCTTGTGATTTTCCGGAGAGGACGCTTTTTGACCGACTCACATTTCAACCACCTGTGAAGCTCCGCTGCAAGCGTGTCTCGCATCTGTTTCAAGTCCTGTTTTTTGTTTACTGTGTAACAACAGTGTGTGTGTGTTCTGCTTCGAAAGAAACCAATATCTTTCTTTAAAAAGCATTTACAACCTCATCATACGGTGAACGTTTTCCAGAGAGGACATTTTTGACGGATAAAGGATTCTGTCGAGGGACTTCATTTACAAAAAAAAAAAAAAATTAAAAAATGTAACTTCCACTTAAATATCTTTCTTTTGTGAATGAAAGTATGTACATGTCCCGAAGTAAAACTAACTTGGTGCTTAAAAAAAAAAAAACCCTGCAGTTCTGAATTTAACCAGTAAAATCTAAGTGTAATAATTAAAGTAGAATTAAACGAAATGACCACAAGGACGGGCGGCACGGTGGTGTAGTGGTTAGTGCTGTCGCCTCACAGCAAGAAGGTCCTGGGTTCGAGCCCCGGGGCCGGCGAGGGCCTTTCTGTGTGGAGTTTGCATGTTCTCCCCGTGTCCGCGTGGGTTTCCTCCGGGTGCTCCGGTTTCCCCCACAGTCCAAAGACATGCAGGTTAGGTTAACTGGTGACTCTAAATTGACCGTAGGTGTGAATGTGAGTGTGAATGGTTGTCTGTGTCTATGTGTCAGCCCTGTGATGACCTGGCGACTTGTCCAGGGTGTACCCCGCCTTTCGCCCGTAGTCAGCTGGGATAGGCTCCAGCTTGCCTGCGACCCTGTAGAAGGATAAAGCGGCTAGAGATGATGAGATGAGATGAGACCACAAGGACAAAAGTAAGCCGCATTTGACTCTTAAACATTTATAATAACTTATGAGACATTACTGCTGTAGGTAGGGCTGGCGTGTCCCTGTAAAATAAGGTATAAGAAACACACACACACAGGACCTAATTGCAAAAGTTAGTTGATGTTACTCAAGAAGATAACCATGACTGTAAAACAACCCACAGTGGATCACAGATTGCAAGTGCAACTCTCTCTCTCTCTCTCTCTCGTATATCGCGGTTTATAAGGAGTGGCTTGAGTATACCTTAATGCAATGACATGGTTAAGTAATTATAGTCAGGATTTATATCTTACAAGATGAGTCATAATATTGTTATGAACGTCGTTTTTCTTTACTTAGTTGAGCAGTTCTTGACATATGGATTACTACAGTTGTGGTGTTGAATAGGGCTATTTACTCTATTTTTATTATTTACTATTTGGCCTCAAATGCATTAAGAAGGCAAGAAACTCGTCCACTAATTAACTTTTGACGAGGCGCACTTGTTAATTGAAAAGCATTCCAGGTGACTACCTCATGACGCTGGTTAAGATACCACCAATAGTGTACAAAGCATCATCAAGGTAAACACTGGATACTTTGAAGAATCTAAAATATGAAAATTTTTGGTTTTTTAAGCACTTTTTTTTGTTTACCACATAATTCCATACATGTTCCAGATGTTATTCCATAGTTCATGTCTTCAGCATTGTTCTGCAATGTAGAAAATACAGAAAACCCTATGAACGAGTAGAAGTGTCCAAATTGTTGATTTGTCCTGTAAATCAAAGTTCATTACTTATCCTGTCTGATATGTAAATTATTATAAGATAACATGCTCCCAGAAACCTGTTTTGCCACAGAATGCGTGTTAAGCTAGCTAGCTATCTTTAAATTATATTGGCTGGTGTTGAGTTGTCTATCAGATATATTCCATTCAGCTAGGATGATATTGAATGAGTCAAAAACACGTAGCTGAATGGAATAAATTTGATATACCACTCAGCACCAGCCAATATTATTATAATGCATTCACACACGCACTCTTCCAGTTTTTCTATGTCCATTGGTATTTTTTTTTCCTTGTAAACGTGTTTGAAGAATATCTAATGAAGTTTTGGGAGCCTTTCGGGTGTTCAACGTGTCTTTCTCTTTCCCAGCGAACAAAGAAATGCTTCTGCGCATGCGCAGTAGAAAACTCTCACTGAATATTCACATCAGCTCCGACGTGTGAGGTCATGTTGTCTTGACAACCATGCAATATCGTAACGCTCATTCTCCACTGGGAAGAGTGACATAATACATGTAGGATAAGCGATATGCTAACAATATCGCATGCTATCAAACCAAATGATTGGAACCTGCTAGAAGGGAATAGAACACATTTTTATTCCATCGACAAAGTGCCCTGTATGTATAATAAATCACCAGTATTGGTGATGTGATGCACATTTTTTACAGTGTAAATCTGCTAGTGGTACAATATAATTAAGTACTGCACTCAAGTACAACTTCAAGGTACTTGTTTTACACTTGAGGATTTCCATTTTATGCAACTTTATACTTCTACTCCACTATATTTCAGAGGCAAATATTGCACTTTTTGTCTGATAGATGTAGCTACTCATTACTGTAGTTAAGATGACAATTTTGCATACGCTTCCTGTCCAGTGAAAAACCTGTATCTCCAAATTCGGTGATTTTAAAAATGAATGTTTGGGATAGACTGAAGGATTAAACATTCCTTTTTGGTTGAAGAAAATTGTCTGACTTAAGCAAAATAAACCATTAAAAACTCCTCTTGGATTTCCACCAAATTTGGCAAGTAGGTACAGGAGACGGCCACAATTTGGCAGAACTCAGACATTCCACATTTGGGCCCCAAGGGGTTTCTGGTGGACCCCTGAGTGGTGGATGTTTGGATTGTTGTTTGTCTTGGGTTAACATCGACAGAGCTCCAACAAATTTGACATGGAAGTCTGGGGGCAACCCAGAAATTTGCAAAACCTGGGCAACCTGCTAGTGTTACATAAGAGAGACTTTTCAAACAAAAACAATGAAGGCTACTGGGTTTTGGTGCAAAATTAAGAAGTGTGACAGTCAAAGTGTCCAGAAGAACTGTGGCTGGTTCTGTAAGATGCTCAGTAAAACCTACAGCTCATTTCCACATAAAACTGCACTCATTGTACCTGAGACTACTATTTTTTTTTTTAAAGCAAAGGGTTGTCACAACAAACATTGACTTTTTTTCATGCATTACTGCAGACTGATCTTTACGGTATTTTTTTTTTTTAAATGTAGAAACATTTAATTTGATTATTTTTGAAGGCACTTTTGCTCTACAGCATTTCATTGCAGACTTTTGCACAGTACTGTACACGGTTGTAACAGGACAGCTGTAGATTCAACTATCCAATAGTACAAAGTATTTGAAATTAGCTGAACCTTAAACATCCCCAGCGGTTAAATGCAACATTCCCATTAATCCCAAAAAAACCAAACTGTATATAAAAGTAAAACATAATCAGGGATTGTTTTTCTGCAGAATGAGCATCTTCACTGTTGATATCAGCAAAATGTGCTTAAAATATGTACAACTTTACAAGTAAGGTTTTGAATGCAGGACTTCTACTTGTAGTGGAGTATATATCCACAGTGCTGCATTAGCACTTTTACTCAAAGTAAAGGATCTGAATACCTCGTCCACCAATGGCTACATTCAAGCTACATTTCATTCTTTTGCCTGTTTCTTTCTCACAGAGAAAGTATTACAGTAAAGGAAGCTGTTCAATATTTCCATGCACAGATGATTGACAGCTCAGTGTCTACAATATGTCCATATTATGCTAATCTATCCAAAGAAGCATCAGGAAGTTGCAAGTTGAAATCCGAACAATGCTGTTCAGTTAATTCCTGCAAAGAAAAATCATCATGTCACAAGAAGAGGAATACATTTCCACTTGTTACTGAAGATAAAGTGCAGTGCGCACACATACAAAATATATCACGCTCACTCGGAAACAACTACTCTTAATAAATGATGTGTTTATCGCTTGCAATCCTTCTTTATAAAAAGTCAAAGCAAATATAAGAAGCTACACTGACTTGTGCTGAAACCGAGAGCTGTACCCTGCCTAATCTTGTACTTGAAAATAACTGAGCACAGAATATGGCTTGATTGGGTTTCGCTTTGCATAAAACATAAGCAAATTAGAAGGGCAGTCAGTAGAGTGTATATGCCACCAAGCCACATATTACCAACATCAAAATCTAAATCACTGGAAGCTCGGATAATACTAAAGCTGTGCACCAAATTTCATCCAAATCCATTCACTACTTCTTGAGTTACGTTGGGAACAGAAAAAAAAAAAACGAAGCGAAAACAACCTCCTCCAACAAAGCTGGCAGAGGTAACAATATAGAGCTGGAACAAACAGAGAATGTCATCATATACAACAACTTGAAGTGTATACATTACACCTCAGACAACACCGATAGAATGAACTAAATACTAAATACACTAGAGGAGTGCAATACATTACTGGAACAAGAACAGAACAGATTTCCCCCAATGTAACAACTTAATTTCTGCAATAAAACATATTAGATAAAAAGTACATAAGTAAATGTGTTTAGTATAAGTCCACTGGTGATTAGAAAATCGTGCGCTGATTGGTCAAGAAATTCAGAATAATTCTCAATAATCACCTCGAGCGATTCGGCAAAATGGCGGCCAATCGCGTCGTCACCGTAAGGAAGAATTAGAAATGATGAAAGAAAATGCTGTTTCCTAAAAGCACTAAATATGCTACTAAGTTTGGTCTAAAACCATTCAAAGGTAGGGTGGAATTGAGATTTATTTTATCTATTTCAAAACAAAAAATATTTTATGAGAGTCGGCATAGATAAGTGACAAGTCTGCACCGCACCTTTATTACGTTTGCATGCTGCTTTTGAAGTTTGAAATGAATGTTTTAATATGTTTTTTTTTTTAAATCACCTGCGTATTTATACTAAAATCAACTATCTGCTTCAGGATCGGTGAATAATAACCTCGACTTCATCTCGCTGCTTATTCACCAATATTCCCCTCACCTTCAGCAGGTAATTGTTAATTAGCAGCTCATCCAGCTGACAGGCAATGAACTTATGCCATCATGTGTTGTCCGGCATCGCCCACATTTCACGGAAATCGCTTCTTCTCTCTTAATTCTTCACCGATTTTTATTCTTTTTAACAGGATGGTAGGTCTGTCTGGGGTGCATATACTGTAGCTTCGACCCAAATTTGCATAATTGCAATTAATAATGAAGATATGGAGTAATTAAACCCTAACGAGCAGTTTCCACACACATCACTTCTCCCTCAATTCTTCACTGATTTTGATTCTTTCTGGCATGAAGGTAGGGGTATAGGGTGCATATAACTTCTACCCAGATTTGCTGAATTACAATTATTCATGAGGTTATGGACTAATTAAGCCTTAATGAGCAGTTCAACAAAAATCGCTTCTTCCCGGTCAATTCCTCACCGTTTTGGATTCGATCTGGCAAATAGGTAGGTATTCCTAGAGTGTACAGGTAGTCGTCGACTTATGACTGCGTTTGGTTATGACTGACCGGTCGTAAACCGATCTGGTCATAAGTCGGTCTATGTTAAATGAACGCAAGTATATTGTGATGTGTAATGATATTGTAATCATCTTAAAGTCTTATTTTATCAACATTTTCTTATTTAATTATCTTGGTTCATTATTTGGTTTAAGTCAAACGCTGCATACTACACTGCGTACAGTACAATTTGTTTATGTGCAAAACAAAAAATACGAAATACAGGTGTGAAAAATAGAAAACATTATAGTTTGAAACACACCAAAATACAAATGTAAAACAGCAAAATATAAAACTTAGTGACCGCTGGCATCACTGGTGCTTTGCTGTGGGTCGTCTACGTCATCAGCTGTTGCAGCGCTCGGGCTGGTGGGAGCATTTGCTCGTTTCATAAACCAGGAGCTGGGGCGGAAACTGTATGATGGCGTGCACGAGGGAGCGCGAGAGAGACTGCGAGTGTGCCTGGAGCTGGGGCGGAAACTGTTGTACGCGGCGAGAGGCGCTGCCGGGAGCTGGGGCAGAAACTGTCGTATGCTCAGCTGGGAAACACTTGCCAGTCAGAACCAGACAGTCGTAAAGTCGATCAGTCGTAAGTCGACGACTACCTGTATACAGCTTCTATATAGTGTATATAGCTTGCAACATTTATTGCGCAAGGTGGCTCACTTTAGATCGTTCCTTCTGGACGAGACAGGGCCAGAGTGAGCTACCGTAAGCCATCATTGATGGTATAAACATAATTTAAGTATCATTCACATTGAATTCGAGTATAATTGAAATTTGAACTCCATTATATTTACATGAAATAATTTTACTTCCTACATTTTCATTCCAACACAAAAACGTCTGCATTTGACCGGACGTAAAAAATCAAAGCATGTTAAGCAACAGAAAAATTATAGGAAAACTATTTTAAAAAGGGTAGTGAGGTGCACAGTTAATTATTTTCCTATGACCGCACGTCCCAAAGCGTTTTATTTCTCTGATACCACAGCAATTTCCAATGCTAATAAAATGTATTAACTGAATAAATGATGTACTTTGAATCCATTTATAGCCAGTGTTCATTCATGTTATCGCAGCTATAGTTTAAAGCTAAGACGACCAAAATTTAAAAAAAATAAAAATAAAAATCCCACTGCTTGTTACTGAAAACCAAAAAAGGTACAAAATAGTCCACCCTGTACAGCACTTTGTCGTGATCAACAGAGACTGTATTGTGAAAGGTAGACATTAGCATTCAGCTAGTTTGGGGTATGATCATGCTAGCTAGCAGTTGAGAGATGGGGGGGGAGAAAAAAAAAGAAAAAAAAAAAAAAAAGGCTGCAAGCCAGCCTGAGCTACAGTAATAGCTAATGTTTCTCATTTCTTGTTTCTTTCATGAATAAAGCATGAAGAATTTTCTCTCACCAACGAGAATCAGCGTGTTATCTGAAGCAGAGATCATTTTCTTTGTTCAGCTTTTTTTGTACTTTCTTTCATAATGTAATTCGAAGCAGGACATCAACTTTTTACAACCTCTGTTCCAAAGCAATGAACAGGACACAAGTTTTAACACCCCGTGACTTGAAGAAAAGTACAGACAGTCCAAACCTTAATCCCTCAGGCAGTACTTCTATCAGCCCACAACATAACCTGCCCAGTCAGATCCAGCAGCTGTACCTGCAGCCAAGGAACCCCCCCACTACTAATGGCCCGCTTACAAAATCAAATCAAATCGCAGCAGTTTTCAGGCCACGCTGCCATTCCCGAGGCTGCCCACCTCCACCCAGACGAGCAGCACTGGAGCCAAACCCTGTTATTATTTCATCACAGCAACACAAACAGGCAGCTGAAATCACTTTGCAAAACACGACTCCGCAGTGGATGTGTCAGCAGTAGCCTTTTACCTCTTATTATTGCATCAGACTGACAACACACGATCGCGTCTCTTCAAGGCAAAATGGATCGGGAACAAAAACAAACCATATTTGGGGAGGACGCTAACATCAAAGAAACATGAAAGAAAATAACAGTCTGAGTTACATAATGATGCAGAAACAATTTTTGTTACAGCTCACTTCAGATGTTTTATCTGATAAATAGAATAAAGAAAATATCATTCCCCTTTCTCTCTTTCTTTCTTGATTTGCTTTCTTTCCACCGCAATTAAAAATTCTGATTACGACATTAAATTTCACCTTGAATGGGCAGCACGGTGGTGTACTGGTTAGCACTGTCATCTCACAGCAAGAAGGTTCTGGGTTCGAGCCCAGTGGCTGAAGGGGACCTTTCTGTATGGAGTTTGTATGTTCTCCCCATGTCTGTGTGGGTTTCCTCCAGGTGCTCCGGTTTCCCCCACAGTCCAAAGACATGCAGTTAGGCTAACCGGCTACTCTAAATTACCCATAGGTGTGAATGGTTGTATCCCAAGCCCAGGAATGGGAGGGTTGTGGCAGGAAGGGCATCCGGCGTAAAAGTATGCTCCATTTAAATACGACATGTGGATCAATAGGGTCCACATGGACCCCAACCTAGCAACAGTGCTGATGATATTAAAATTCACCTTGCGACACAGCACAGGAGATTTAGTAACAATATTAGTACTAAAGATTTGTAGAAATCAATATTTTTAAAATATATTTATTTTTCATGATTCATTTCACGGGGCGGCACGGTGGTGTAGTGGTTAGCGCTGTCGCCTCACAGCAAGAAGGTCCTGGGTTCGAGCCCCGGGGCTGGCGAGGGCCTTTCTGTGTGGAGTTTGCATGTTCTCCCCGTGTCCGCGTGGGTTTCCTCCGGGTGCTCCGGTTTCCCCCACAGTCCAAAGACATGCAGGTTAGGTTAACTGGTGACTCTAAATTGACCGTAGGTGTGAATGTGAGTGTGAATGGTTGTCTGTGTCTCTGTGTCAGCCCTGTGATGACCTGGCGACTTGTCCAGGGTGTACCCTGCCTTTCGCCCGTAGTCAGCTGGGATAGGCTCCAGCTTGCCTGCGACCCTGTAGAAGGATAAAGCGGCTACAGATAATGAGATGAGATTCATTTCACTAGAATACTAGCGTTCTTGGGGGGAGGCAATAGCTTCAGCAATGGAACTGGAAAATTCTACCCAGTTTTTTTTTTTTAAGGTCTGGCATTTGGGAGAACTTCAGCCAGAGGTGGAAACATTACAGTGTGCCGAACCTGCCAACACTGCCGCTAATTCATGTTGCCTCTCACACACGCAGCAAACTCTCTGCTATGTTCAGACAGCCTTTCCTTGCCGATTCCATCAAGGCCAAAGAAATCACTGCTGCAGTTGGGAAGTTCATATTCGGTAGTAAGGAATTTAGGACTCGGTGCAGGGTTAGAGAGAGCTACATGATTTTGACAGCAGGAGAAAACTCCATTCTTCAGACACGTCCTCCGCCTTAGTCGCACCAGTGAAAGCTTAACCATGTTCATTTTATTACATTCTAATGAACAGCTTTTGCAAACAAACACCATTGTCATTATCGTTTCAATTAATGTCAAATGCTTTAATGAACTGGAGACAGAAATTTTACAAAACAGTCATGCATGGCTTGTTTTTGCTGTCTTGAAAATATACGGTATGGAGTAGTGCTGTAATACTCAAGACCGGTCTTGGGCTCAAGACCACTCGAAGATCTTGGGGTTTTTACCAGATTTTTTTTTTTTAACCAGTTCAACATGTTGGGGAAAAGGCTATATACTGATAACTCTACTGAATTCTCACCCTAAAAACAGGGGGAAAAAAAAAAACGAAGTTGATACAATACCCACTTGCATATCATTAGGTCTCGGTCTTCTCTTGGAATCGACCACATTTTTACTCGGTCTTGTCTCAGTCTCAAACAGAGGACTCAATTTTATTTCAAGACCAGTCAAGACGACAACTATGGAGATTTCACTAAATTTCATATGTATTGTCGGATTTATTTGCTGACATCATTACTGTGATTGGATGTAAAAGTTTCCTGTTTCAAATGCAACCAATAATGCGACTCATTGCTAATTTGAATTTTTTCCCCCGGTTAACGCCCGTCTCCCCTCCCCCACCCCTTCACACACACTGGTCTGGTCTTGACTCGACTCGGTCTCGCCTTGCCTGGATCTTGACTTGATGTCAATCCCTTAAAGCAGTGCCGTATTAAGCCAACGCGGTTCCCCCTGGGCACTATACCTCAAGTGCCCCCACCACCACCCTGCACGCACGCGTTCAGTAACCTCCTGCACACACTCTCAAACCTTGCCCTTTGCTGTCAAAAATAGTAGCATGTACATAAACAATAGTACACATAAACAAGGTCATTCTTCCTCATTGAAAATGTATTAAGTAGGCTACATCAGCCCATCAAATCCACTGAAAGCAACCAACGATATGCATGTAGGCATATTGAAATGTCTTATTCAAAAATGAGCAGCATATATTTGTATGTCTCAATAAAAACCTTCAAAGCATCCATACTCTATTCTATCCATATTAAAATGTGTATCAATTCAAACAGCATCAGCAATTTAAACAGCATCCATCTATATACAATACAGCATATTCAAATGTGTCAATTCAAAATGTGTATCAATTAAAATAGCATCGATCTAGGCAACATATTCAAATGTCTCAATTCGAAATATAAATTCAAATAACATCCAGTACGGCATATTCAGATGTACATGTGTGTATCAATTCAAAGAGTATCTGTTCTGTATGAACCTAGACATGTTCTCCCCATAGCGCAGGATCAGTTGAAATAGAGAAGTGTTCTACTGGCGTCGGCTGCGCTGGGTTGACATCCATAACACCCTCGTCTTCCTTCTTGTCACCATGGTGTGAACTGATCTCTACCTGGATTAAAGTGGCTTCGCACATATCCTCCTCCCCGGCTTCAGCGCTGGTAGTGACAGCAGTTGTCGATGTTTTTCTAAAAAAAAAAAAAAACGATCCAACACTGGAACATTTTTAATTGCAGCTACACGCCTGGAGTCTCGCTCTTTTTTTATTTTCTCTTCGCACAACCACTCAATCGATGTCTGTCCATTTTTCATTTCTACCGCGGTTTTTAAAAAATTGATGCATTTCACCGTAGGTGGACTGGCTCAACTGACAGGTTGAGGAAAGGAGGGTTAATGGTCACATAGGCCACTCTTGCTCAGAATTATGATTATTGTTGTTCTTATGAAATTAGTGTTCATAATGAATTATATATGACTATTTAACAATGTCAAGTGTATAACCATTTTAAGTGTACAAACATTCACACAAAAATATTTTTCAAGTTTGTCATGTGGTGCCCCCCCCCCCCCCACTGGCTGTGAGTGGTTAGTGCCCCTGGGCACTGTGCCGCAGGCCCATATAGTTAATCCGGCCTTGCCTTAAAGTCTTGGTCTGGATGGACTTTGGTCTTGGTTTAGATGGTCTTGACTACGCCACAAGTATCGAGACACCAGTGTATCAAAATTGACTTGTGTGCATCATTAAAACCCAAGTAACTCTGGTTAATAAACTTGACTAAAGTACCACTGTGAAATCCCAGTTAACTTTCGTTAAAGTCCAACAGCATCTCATCAATCAAGTCCAATTCAATTTAGAACACCAGCACTATTCCAGCAGCCATGCGCCAAGCTGTCACCAAGGTTTGATCAATAACATGTATCCATAACCACCAGACAGCTGCCATACCAGCAGGAATCAAAACTTACTTCTCATATCATATCAATTTCCTGCAATCATGGCTAAGCGTTTTCTTTACCAAGACGCCGTACTGCAATTGCTGTAATAAATCCCAGAACCATATTCACTGTTCAGGCCAATATAAACTCAGCAGAAATCACACACACTGGAGTCTGGACTAACACAAGCTCGATTTCATGTACCGTATGTATTGCTTGTTCATTTTTTTATTACATTTTCAATCCAGTCTCCGACTCAGTGCAATTCATTACTGTTGTTGAACCACATTCTCTTATGATAAACTACATATTCTTACACTGCTATTAAGAAAAATTGGAACTGCCAAGCCTTTGTATAGTCATATCGCCATCTTTATATAAATAATAAGCCCATCCTATAATTAGGACCACAATTTGAAGTAATTAGGTCTAATCAGCAGTCATTAATTTCTCTGGAGTTCATTGCCTGTGCCAGAACATTATGCACAGTAGGCGTAAATGAGAGGGTGCTAAAAGTAATAAATAAAAAGCAGTATCGCCGTTACTCAGAGCTGAATATGAACTGCATTTTCAGTCCTACATCTTTACATTGTACACACTAGGGCTGGGTATTGACACAGACGCCCTGATTCGATTAGATTCCAATTCACAAGCTAATGATTTGATTCAATTGGAATGAGATGTGAAATACTATGTCGCAATAAGTTAACCAAGAGCGTGACAGCTAAAGGAGGGAGACTAGTAATTGCCTTGAATACCAGTCAGCGCCCATCTATTTAATTCTCTGGTGATGTTTAATCAGCAGAAATGAACCTAGAAATCCATTCACCCTAAAAATCCATATTAGCCATTATGTAGATCGAACCATAAATTTTACAGATTAATATTCATTCTCATTATCTCTAGCCGCTTTATCCTGTTCTACAGGGTCGCAGGCAAGCTGGAGCCTATCCCAGCTGACTACGGGCAAAAGGCGGGGTACACCCTGGACAAGTCGCCAGGTCATCACAGGGCTGACACAGACACAGACAACCATTCACACTCACATTCACACCTACGGTCAATTTAGAGTCACCAGTTAACCTAACCTGCATGTCTTTGGACTGTGGGGGAAACCGGAGCACCCGGAGGAAACCCACGCGGACACAGGGAGAACATGCAAACTCCACACAGAAAGGCCCTCGCCGGCCACGGGGCTCGAACCCGGACCTTCTTGCTGTGAGGCGACAGCGCTAACCACTACACCACCGTGCCGCCCCAGATTAATATTCAATCGGACAAAAAAAAAAAAAATACACTTGCACACCCATAGTACCATTAGGTCATGGCTTGGGGAAGCCATGGCCTTATGGTTAGAGAAACAGCTTTGGGACCAAAAGGTTCGATTCCCTGGACCAGCAGGATTGGCTTCAGTGCCCTTGAGCAAGGTGCCTAACCGCTCCGGAAAGAGTGGTGGCATACCTTTTGTCTGATTAGCCAGAGAAAAACTGATGATGCGATTATCAGTTCGGGCATTGAACCTGATTGACTGAGTACACGCAAGGTATTTTTCATTGAAACCTTGTCCATGTAAAGGGGAAGCCGTTTTGTGAAGCAGCTTTGTGACCAAAAGGTCACTGGTTCAAGTCTCCGGACCAGCAGAAATAGCTGAAGTGCCCTTGAGCAAGGTACCAACCCCCACTGCTCCCCAGGATGCTCTGGGTACATTGTACATCACTCTGGATAAGAGCATCTGCTAAATGCCATTAATGTAATGTAATATAATGCGAATGTTGTTATAATTTAATAAAAGTAGACAGTGAAATGAAGTGGTTAGTGCTGTCGCCTCACAGCAAGAAGGTTCTGGGTTCGAGCCCCGTGGCCGGCGAGGGCCTTTCTGTGCGGAGTTTGCATGTTCTCCCCGTGGGTTTCCTCCGGGTGCTCCGGTTTCCCCCACAGTCCAAAGACATGCAGGTTAGGTTAACTGGTGACTCTAAATTGACCGTAGATGTGAATGTGAGTGTGAATGGTTGTCTGGTGTCTATGTGTCAGCCCTGTGATGACCTGGCGACTTGTCCAGGGTGTACCCCGCCTTTCGCCCGTAGTCAGCTGGGACAGGCTCCAGCTTGCCTGCGACCCTGTAGAACAGGATAAAGTGGCTAGAGATAATGAGATGAGATGAGACACACCTCTGTATTTAACCCATCTGAAGCAGTGAAAACACACATACACACAAGTGAGCAATAAGCACACATGCATACCCAGAGCAGTGGGCAGCTATGCTACAGCACCCAGGGAGCAGTTGGGGATTAGGTGCCTTGCTCAAGGGCACTTCAGCCCAACCTCAGGCCATGGCTGCCCCATGTTTACCCAACCACATGTCTTTGGACTGCGGGGGCAACCGGAGCACCTGGAGGAAACCCACGCAGACACGGGGAGAACATGCAAACTCGACACAAAGTCCCCTGTCAGCCACTGGGCTCAAACCCAGAACCTTCTTGCTGCAAGACAACAGTACTAACCATGACACCGCCCAACAACGATTTTGTGTAAGGTGAGGCAGGTGAACTCAGTTTGTGCTTTATTTGGAGAAATCCAACAATCACAGCCAAGGTCAGAAGCCACGCAGTCAGAGTAATCATAATCCTTAGAGGTGAGACATTCAATACTCTGAGTCAATACTTGGAAACACTATACAGGAACTTGGACAACAAACACCACACAATACGACTTTGAAGAGATCGACAACCTTGTGTAAACAGACCAACATGGAACAGGTGAAGACAGTCAGGCAACAAGCCAATGACAGGACATGGGTGGAAACAGGACTAGAGCAGAATCCAAGGGAGGAGGCACACGGTGTTCACCACCATGGGAACCCAAGACATTTGATGGGACAGGAACTTAGCCAAGCCTGACAAATCCATGAGAAGTTCAAACTTAAGAATCTTTGGTCTCTCTGTAATGCCGTGGAACAAATGCTATGGAAAATACATCAACGACACGGTGTTGCAATGTGTCCTCACACAAAGCGGAGCTACCATTTCCACCCTGAAGTTGATTTTCCAATAAGAGAATGTCCTATAGTGGTTTATTCTTCTAACGCAGCAATTTGCCAATGATTAGATTACAGTTTTCCATTTATTAATGAACATGCCATGCTTTTATATTTACATTTAATACTGCTGAACGTCGAAACAAATCAGTTCTGAAGACTTGCTTCACAGCAGGAAACTTCAAGGAACAGCTCTATATTAAAGTGTCGACTTTCAAAATGTTAAAAACCTTTTTTTTTTTTTTACAGGAAGCTTCACCAAAGCAACGTCTATGTTTTCAGACAAAGTTAAAGCTCCTGCCAGTGATTTTAAAGTCAGAAAATATCTGCTCAAAGGAAAAACTCCATCTCTGTGGTCTCCATCACGCCCCCAGATTCAGTAAACAGGAAGAAGAAACGACTACACCAGAATCCAAGCAGTCTAAGGGAAAGCGTGTGTGGAAAAGACAACAGAAAGGAAGTATCTGTTTGGCATTTATGTTTCAAAACATGTAGCTTCTGATAAAACAAGATCAACTGTGAGCTACTGCTCATTTCCATATCCCCCCACTCTCGCTTATATCAGAATGCAAGCAATCGAAGGAATAGGACGCTTATTATGAATGTTGACTTCAACAAATAATTAACCCTGAAACAAGTAAAGAGCAGTGTCTCTCCCCAGAGATTTCAAATAGCATCCTGATAAACCGTCATTTTGAAATAGCATCAAAATCCACCCTACATGTTTCGTAAATACATTCAGTCGGTAAACAGGAAGTTTATGTGCGACAGACCTGAAAACGAAAGACACGGTATAGAACCCCAAGCTGAAGCTTGGTACCAAATATCAAGGAGTTGTGATTTGTAGTTGCTGAGAAAAGTGTTACGAAAATTTTGTAAATCCACGCTATACGTTTTGTAAATACATTCAGTTGGGGAAACAGGAAGTCGATGTGCGACAGACCTGAAAATGGTATACGTGGTATAGAACCCCAAGCTGAAGCTTGGTACCAAATATCAAGGAGTTGTGATTTGTAGTTGCTGAGAAAAGTGTCACGAAAATTTTGTAAATCCACGCTATACGTTTTGTAAATACATTCAGTTGGGGAAACAGGAAGTTGATGTGCGACAGACCTGAAAATGGTATACGCAGTATAGAACCCCAAGCTGAAGTTTGGTACCAAGTGGCTATGATTTGTGGTTGCTGAGAAAAAGGGTGTTTTGGACGGACGGACAGAGGTAAACCAGTATATCCTCCCCCCCCTCGGAGTGGGGGTATGATTACTGATTCTGCTTTTAAATATCGCCATTAGATGGGGGTTGAGATAAATATCTGGAAACACTGTAGCCAAAGAGAGTATACCTGGCCTGAAAGTATCTGCAGTATAATACAATTTGATCCAAGTTACAGCTTTGCTTGTCAGCTACATTTCTCAAAACACAGATTCAGCAGTCAGATTCATATCATCTCTAAATATATTTTTACAAACTGTCTGCAAAGTAGGAATTTGTCATTTGGAAAATAAACCTGTAGTGATGACACTTTATGAACAAACTGACAGTAGAATCGATCCTGGGTACAGACTTCGGGATTCGGACCAGGTGTGAAAACGCCTGAATGCATGAAGATGGAGTTACATGTGGTATGGCATTTTGACAGGGCATGCGCGCGCACAAACCGCTGCCTTGCTTTCTCAGTTAGAAAGAGCAACATTCCTTCTTCCTTTCTGTGTAATGTTTATTTATTGCCCATACAATGGCCCACTGAACGGCTGTCAAAGTGTCACGGATGAAATGTGCCAAACAACACCTGCTCCCTCCAGCAGCTTCCTGAGGCATGCCAGGAGCTACATTAACCCGGTTGCACTGAACCATGCGCGAAGTCTTGCCAAGCCATGCAAAACGACATCCCTGTGCGAGTCCAGTTCGAAGGCATGTCCTTTTACTAAAATCCTCCTATGATTATCACTACACAGCAGGGGCATCTGGGATAAATGTAACAAGTCTCCCTGCTTTTCAAAGATAAAAAGCCATTTCAGGTTTGGAATCCGAGCACAGCAGCGCTAAGGGCGATAAGAACACAAACACACAGAATGGTATGAAGTGAAGTGAGGGCTGATTTCTTTCTAGCCCAGACTGTATATTCATGTAGCCTATCAGGGACCATCGCATCAGGTACAGATTAGTGTGTGTGTTACAGACTATTTCAGACTAGCGTGGTGATGACGCCTAAAAACCACCTAAGGACTAAGAACCTGCTAGCTGATGTGTGCCACGTAAAAGGCCACTGTAGCCAAAACACACAACCCAGGGCCAGAACGAGTCTGTATTTAACATTTCGGAAGGAGCGTTCACCGAGTGCTGCTTCCATTTTCTGTCCTTTATTCTGCCGTCATATGACGTTGCCTGGAGAAAGGATCAATAAAAGCATTATGCTAGCTACCTCGTCATTGCACCTTTAAAAGCCGAGACTGGAAAACAGTTTGCGCTCAAAAGAAAAGTATAGAGAAAATATATATATGAGAGAGAGAGAACATGACAAGTTCTTTACTGAACCATTAATTTAGCAAGAGGTTTTTTTTTTATTATTTATCACATACTTTTCGAGGACAATTTCTACACCTCATGTATTTAAAAAGATTAACACTATGATGTGATGCACAAATCATCCAAAGCCAATACTGTTCACTGATTTCAGCTTGAAAGATTTAAAATGCAGTTTTCCTTGGCTGGTCCCAAAAAAAAAAACAGCCGGTGTACATTTAGCCTGCTGTGCCTGGGAATACCTGCAACCAGAAATGACGGATGAGAGCGCGCGAGCGTGAGAACGAACAAAAGCTGGAGGACGGGGTGAAGAAAAACAGCTGCCAAACAAGACCAATTTAATCACCAGCCAGTGCAAAACATCTAAATCAGAAAACTGCCAATTGCTGATACAGCTAAGAGGCACAGCTCTGAAGCTTGGAAACTCTCCCATGATTCACCAAAAATTTATGGCGACTTCAGCGCATTTCTGTGGTTTGTTTCAAAGACTAGAATGCGACTCCTTAAAATGGATTACAACTTCACCACACGTTGGCGCTTCACAATTACGGTCATCCACAGACAGACAAACTTTTAATTGGAAAAAGGACCCAAACGTTTCTATGCCATTGCACCGTTTGCATGCATGGTCACCTTCTTTCTTCCAAAAACAGCATAAAACATAGGATACTTTATAGAAGCAGACTTATAGCACACCCACCCACCCCCAGTATAGCTCACCTGAGCTTTTAGCTGTAGATTCTCACCTCGGATGCCCTGCAGGACAGCAGTAACAGGTTTAAAACCTTGTCTGGTCTGCAGGGGGGAGGAATTCCAGGCAGGCCATACAGGTAGATCTTCTTAAAAGAAGCATAATATCAGGTTAAGAAACACTGCCAGGCTCAGAAATGCCAACACACACAACCAGCCTACTACTTCAACACACTACCGACTGTGTTCTGCGTTACAGTCAGAGTGCACCACAAAAATCCCCAAAGTGTGCCCTCTGCTCAGGGCTCTAGGCCGGCCCTCCCTCCCTCTCGACAAGGAGTGAAAGAAAAGGAGAGAGGGGGACAGTGGCAAATTTTTCCCTCTTCTTTCATGACCAACTAGGAGACCTGGTTACAGCTCGCTCTCTCTCTCTCTCTCTTTTGTTTTGGGGACGAGCCACTTTGGCGGCCTGAATTCTTCAGGAATGTTAGCCAATCATAGTACTGGCTCTGGGGAGTGTGGTGAGCGGAGGCCCAGCCTGCTCTCCCACTCTTTAATCAGCCAACAATGTGGAAGAACCTCCATAACCACATACACCACAACAGCTGCACTGCTTAAACACCAGAGCGTACACTTTAAAGAGCTGTCGGCCTGCGCCGGACCATGCTGCGACACCAAAAACGGGCTTGTCTTTGAGAATTACGTTCACAGATCAAAAATAAATACAGAGAAACATTATGCATTAGCTACATTAGCTTGCTGCAACACTGAACCTGAAGGATTTTCAAGAATACTTGCTCTAGCTGTACTCTGTTGGGTTTGGTTCTAATTATGCTACATTTTTAAACTCTATAAACCATGTTCTGTCAGCTGGATATGTTGGCTAGAACCATGCTTTAAGAGCAGGCAGCTGTTAAGCAAGGAATAAAACATGACACGTTGTACGAAATGTATTCTCGAAAAAATCATCCACCCTAAAGTGTATTTACTCAGAAACACCATAACCCAAAGTGCTTTATTCTTCTTATAACCATGACACTTTCAATGATTTAAATTTATAATTAAATTTGCACTAGCAGTAGTAACGCAAATTGTTACTCTCACTCAGGATCTTTCTACTTTATTATTATACTCCTAACGTGTTTTTTTTTTTTAAGGACGCCATTTCTCCCTCAGTTTTCAGCCAATTACCAAATTTCACCTCTGGGCTGAATTATATTGCTATGACTTTTGGTGCTGATCTGGATCACTGAACTGGAATGATCCATGAAAAACGGGGGCTTTCCCCCCCCCCCCCCCCCAATCACTTATAACTCAATTTTCATGATTATTTCAATTTTTTTTTTTTTTTTATTATTTTGTTCAGGGCAGCAGGGCACAACTTTTCCTTGACCTTCAATTGACAAAGGTCAGCTAGCGCAAATTACTGTGACTTTAGTCAGTCTCGATCTAGTTTATTTTACTAGAGCATGGTTGACTTATTGAATCGGATTGGTCAAAAAAGCATAGGGTTATTTTATATATGCATCACAGCTCAGACAGTTGGTCTGTTAGGTTAAATTTATTCCTAATGTCTCGTAACAGCTTTTCATACACAGGGGCTTGTATTGCAAATGCGTCACAATCCAAGACTAAAAAGAAAACCATAAAGAAAAACGTGTGTTGTATAACACATAAAAAAAAAATGATTGTGGTGAAGCTCTCTTTAAGTAGACATTCATGGTAGGAAAGTTGATAATGAACATCATC
Source organism: Neoarius graeffei (assembly GCF_027579695.1). Lineage (NCBI taxonomy): Eukaryota > Metazoa > Chordata > Actinopteri > Siluriformes > Ariidae > Neoarius > Neoarius graeffei. The sequence goes on from NC_083578.1 coordinate 77,366,364, forward strand.
GATGTGTTCGTAGAACAGGAGTAGAGCAGCAGTAATGTCAGCTGCTGAAAAAGGTAGCGTATGGAAATCGAACTCTGAGAAAAAGACAGACAAGTTTTCCTGGCTTCAGTCCAATCCATACTACTTTGTGGTTGTGAATCATGGCCAATGAATAAGAGGATGAAAAAGAAAATCAATGGTGCATACACGAATTGTTTACAACATCTCTTGGAGGACTCGCATTACGGATAAGGAACTCTACAGCAGACTACCCTATATCTCAATCGTAATTAGGCAAAGAAGAATGGATCTTGCTGGTCATGTTTCTAAACATAACGAACCTGCTGGTCAACTCCTTTTATGGTCCCCTGAACACGAAAGACAAGTTGGGAGGCCAGGTCAAAAATCTCTTGGAGAAGAGACACTGGCCTTTACGGCAAGCAACTTCTCAATGCTATGAAGAATAGAGAAACATGGTGAAGAAACTTCATTCAAGATGATCTATTATGGGGTCACCATGTTAGTATGTGCTTCTGGAAGAACTGATCAGGATTCCATGCAGAACTCAGTGTTTTTTTTTTTAAAATAATACATGTTCCAAGCAGAACCACTGTAGGAGCATTAAAAATGCTCACCTATATAATGACACACTAAAGAACTATTTTCCCCCAAGAATGCAGCCACTCTCCTCAATATTACCATTTAAATAGGCTTCATGCGACTGTATGGCCTTCTATAAATACACTATTTATGGCCATTTCCACACTCGCACTGAGAGTTTGGCATGTTTAGCCCAAAGTAGAAGCTGTTTTTGAATCTGGGTTTAATCCAGGAAACTGATCTCTTGGTCCACTTGGTCTGGGACTCTCTCCAAGTACGTTTTGGTGCAGAATAAGTCATGCGTGAAAGTGATTCATTCCCAAGTCTAGGCATCTAATAATGAGATTGGTTGAGCTTGTTGTGTTGCTTCCTGTTTCAAGTTTGTAGTGACATTTTTCAGCTCCTAAAACTCACTAACTTCAAGTATTTTTTTTTTTTAACTTTTGTATATAAAGTGAACTGGTTATATAAAAACTGGCTTTATAACTGATTTGTTACTGGGTGTGAAAAGTAACACACTGGACAATAAAGAGACCCATTTTTGTGCCAGCTGTTTCCTTCATATTTATTTTTTTCCCATGAAATACTTTGTTTTGTAAATCCTGGTGAACGTTTAGCAGCCTTTGCTCGCAAAACATCAGTAAAATTATACATCATGAAATACAGCATGTTGTGTATCGGATAAAATAGAATAAATAGAGGATATCACATGGTTGCATGAAGATCATCTTCGAGTGGCGAATAAATAAATATATATATATATATATATATATATATATATATATATATATATATCATGAGTGAAAATATTTTCAACACAAGAAGATAAACTTCATATCGTCATGCCACCGTGTAATGGTTTTATTATATGGAAATGTCCACAAAAAAAAAGCAAGTTAAATCAAAAGAATTATGATTTTGAACTGATTTGCTCTTTTGACTACACACCTTCAATCAGCAAGAAAACACTGGGAGTGACGTCATCGGAGTGAAATATCGGGAATTATTATACGTACATACTGTACACAACACTTTTTCGATGGAATAAAAACACGTTCTTTTCCCTTCTAGCAGGTTTCATTCATTTGGTTTGATAGCATGCAATATTGTTTGCATATCGCTTATCCGAAGTGTATTACATCACTCTACCCAGTGGAGAATGAGCGTTGAACGTGGTTTATGATATTGCATGGTTGTCAAGACAACACAACGTCACACGTCAGAAACGTAAAGCTTCCGCACTATCAAGTGACAATTTGTAAATAAACATGGCCGCCAGGTTTGCTTCGTTAAATACAGGACATTTTGAGAAAATTTTGAAAGACACACGTTGAACACCTGAAAGGAATATGTATAATAATAATGGCTTTTTGCGTGGTATATCGGATATATTCCATTCAGCTACTCGTCTTCGACTCGTTCAATATCATGCTAGTTGAATGGAATATATCCGATATACCACTCAATGCCAGCCAATATTATTTAAATATGTCACTCAGATCCTCAATGTATTTTGTATGAAAAATGAGAGTTCAACATGGGAAGATAAACATCATATCGTCAAGCCAATGTGTAATTTTCTTTTTATTATATTGACACATTCACAAGCAAAAAGTACCCAAATTTATCAAAACAATTCATCGTTTTCCTCATGAGTGACAGATTTACGTCATGGTTTTGGTTCTCCATGTCCTGGATGTAGCTCGTATGGAAAAGACTAGTGGCGTATTTCCCAGAAAAACACTCGTATCCATATAATGTAATAAAATAAACAGTTTCCATTGACTAGTGTCACTAAGTAACTCAATAATGAATTCATGACAAACATTCACAAGAAAGATTAAGGGATAAAATTGCGACTGGAAGGAATTTGTCTTTGTAAAAACAAACCAGCAGTGATGGCGCTCTCCACACAAGTCTGCAGTGGATTTTAATGCACTACTACAGTTACAGCTGTACCATTTCAACAGGCTGCTGCTCCAACATGACTGTGTAAATAGGTTAATAGCTACATCAGTGCTGTTTTTAATGGACCTGAGCCACTACGTCATGTGTACAAGCAGTGCAGTAAATTTATAATAAGTTTCCTCCAAATTCATCAGTCATCTGATTGTAAAATTCACACAACATGACAATCTTTGTCCTAATAGCTCATTTCATCGATATTTCAAAACCAGATACCGCAAGCAACTTCTAGCATTTCTTCTGGAAGCAAAAACAGGTGACATCTGTTTCACATCAGTGAGAATTAAACCCATACACCAGTCTAACGCAGCGTATAAATGCATAACAGCCAAAACAAAGTTTCCACGGTGCTAAAAGCCATGAGCACCCAACATCCTAGCAACCGTTAGAAGGCTTCAATGACTCACGGTTAGGACAGAGAAGCCAGAAAGAACAGATCACTGACATACAATTGAGTTCAACCCTTAAAAATATTATGCTAAAGTACTGCTGAACTCTCAAATATGATTGGTCAGAAGTTGTTGAATTAATTTTCTATAACAGCAGCGCTGACCATAGTTCCATCTGCAAGGCAAATCACAGGGTTGTATTAACGTGCTCATTTTAATATGTTATCATTTCTATAGCTAACTTACACAGGAAATCATATGGCATACAGTAACTTGATAAATGTCTCTCTCAACATGTTTGACGCTCGTTTGCTTATCTGCAGTCTCAACTCTTTGTAACAGTCTGCAAGGTTTCACACCACAGGACAGACTTCAGACAGATAGTCAGTTACTCAGGAGTCCACTGCGTCAGTTACCCAAGAGTCAATGTATCTGTCGCTAAGGAGGTCACTACATCAGTTACCCAAGAGTCAATGCATCTGTTGCTAAGGAGTCCACTGCATCAGTCACCCAGGAATCAATGCATCTGTTGCTAAGGAGGTCACTATGTCAGTTACCCAGAAGTCCACGCATCTGTTGCTTAGGAGGTCACCACATCAGTTACTCAGGAGTCAATGCATCTATTGCTAAGGAAGTCACTACATCAGTTACCCAGGAGTCAATGCATCTGTTGCCAAGGAGGTCACCAGATCAGTTACTCAGGGGGTCAATGCATCTATTGCTAAGGAAGTCACTATGTCAGTTACCCAGAAGTCCACACATCTGTTGCTTAGGAGGTCACCACATCAGTTACTCAGGGAGTCAATGCATCTATTGCTAAGGAAGTCACTACATCAGTTACCCAGGATTCAATGCATCTATTGCTTAGGAGGTCACTACGTCAGTTACCCAGAAGTCCACACATCTGTTGCTTAGGAGGTCACCACATCAGTTACTCAGGGAGTCAATGCATCTATTGCTAAGGAAGTCACTACGTCAGTTACCCAGGAGTCAATGCATCTGTTGCTAAGGAGGTCACCATGTCAGTTACCCAGAAGTCCACACATCTGTTGCTTAGGTCACCACATCAGTTACTCAGGGAGTCAATGCATCTATTGCTAAGGAAGTCACTACGTCAGTTACCCAGGAGTCAATGCATCTATTGCTAAGGAGGTCACTACGTCAGTTACCCAGAAGTCCACGCATCTGTTGCTTAGGAGGTCACCACATCAGTTACTCAGGGAGTCAATGCATCTATTGCTAAGGAAGTCACTACGTCAGTTACCCAGGAGTCAATGCATCTATTGCTAAGGAAGTCACTACGTCAGTTACCCAGGAATCAATGCATCAGTTACCCAAGAATCAATGCAGCTGTTGCTAAGGTAGTCACTACATCAGTTACCCAGGAGTCCACGCATCTGTTGCTAAGGTGGTCACTACATCAGTTACCCAGGAGTCAATGCATCTGTTACTAAGAAGTCCACTGCATCAGTTACCCAAGAGTCAATGCAGCTGTTGCTAAGGAGGTCACTACGTCATTCAGGTCATTACCACATCAGTTACTAAGGAGTCAATGCATCCGTTGCTAAGGAGGTCACCATGTCGGTTACTCAGGAGTCCACTATGTCAGTTACCCAGGGCTATGTCAGTTATTAAAGAGTAACTCTCACTTACGAAGGAGATTGTAACTTTGCACTTTCCAGTTTCTAGTTAACAGGACAAGTAACTTAATAATAATAAGCTTGAGAGAGATAGGGGGGAAAAAAGAGGCTGAGGAAACAAATGTTTATAACTGTGATAACAGAAACAAACTTGTTTTGTGGACATTCCACAACATTAAACGCATGTATAAATGACAAATGACATGTCTGTTAATAAATAAAAACGTTAAATCATTGGCAAATCGCTGTGGTACAAGAAAAAAACCACTTTTGGAGAACGTGTTATAACAGTAAGTCCACTTCATGTCAGGCAACATCACACCACAGTTGATTACTTTTCCAAAAATACATGCCCATGTACTTTATTCCGTACCCAAGTGCTGTTGAGATCACATGATAAAACAGTGCAGATTTTAGTGATACTAAATAAAAGCCATGATCTGCTGCTTCTCTAAAGGTTACCTCTGTGATAAGAGTGTGGAGAGAGCGGAGTGATGGTCAGCACTTTTTCCCCCACACCACTCTTTTGTCTTTCGAGGTCGTGAAGACGTTGATGAAGTGATCACACACACAGCCGACCGTGAAATGCGACCAGCTGTACGGTGCACTAGCCTAAACATCCTGCTCAGAGTCCTCCAGAACAGAGAGAGGGGACGGAGCTCTGGGATTTGGACAGCTGCTGCGATTCACACAAAGATACTCGTGTGCAGAGTACGAGGTCAGCAAAGCGGCAGCACTATGACACAGCTGGAGCAAAAACTAGAGTGAAAGAAAGATTCAGTTTTAAATGTCACGGGCTGAGAGGGTGCTGCGTCACTGACCTTTAACCCTGATGTTTTGTTCATGACTTCATACCTCACTGACCCAAATGCTATTTTAAGACTGTAGATCAATATAATATCCTTCTCAATGACCATATTAACATTTAATATATTCAGTATTTTGTTTCCTATTTACAAAGACTAGCATTTAAAAGATAATCTAATCTATAATGACATGGAGTGCAAAAGTTTGTAACCCCCCTTCCCTTTGCTTTCTTGATGAAAATGAACCTCAATTTTACAGTTTACCTCCAAAACAAAATTCATTCCATGTTCATATTGCTGCAGTTCATGAATTTGAAATGAGTCATAAAGGTGTCGGATATAAACAATGCTCAAACACCACCACAGTCATGGATATCTTTTTTTTTTTTAACCTACAATAGTTCATATTAAAAGGTATGATAGCAAGCCTCTATAAGTGGCTTTTGTGCTGTAGTAATGTGATCAAACAAGCTCAGCTGTGAACTACTGCTCACTTGCGGATCCCCCCCACTCTTGTTTATATCAGAATGCAAGCGATCGAAGGAATCAGACACTTATTATGAATGTTGACTTCAACAACTAATGAACCCTGATACAAGTAAGTAAAGAGCAGTGTCTCTGCCCAGGGATTTCAAATAGCATCCTGGGAAACTGTCATTTTGAAGTAGCATTTTGCTTCTTGAAATAGCATCAAAATCCATGCCATATGTTTCGTAAAGTATGTTTACATTCAGTCAATAAACAGGAAATTGATGTGCGACAGACCTGAAAAAAAACAAACAAAAAAAACGGTATACACAGTATAGAACCCCAAGCTGAAGCTCGGTACCAAATACAGTGGGGCAAAAAAGTATTTAGTCAGCCACCAATTGTGCAAGTTCTCCTACTTAAAGATGAGAGAGGCCTGTAATTTTCATCATAGGTACACTTCAACTATGAGAGACAGAATGGGGGGGAAAGAATCCAGGAAATCACATTGTAGGATTTTTAATGAATTAATTGGTAAATTCCTCGGTAAAATAAGTATTTGGTCACCTACAAACAAGCAAGATTTCTGGCTCTCACAGACCTGTAACAACTTCTTTAAGAGGCTCCTCTGTCCTCCACTCGTTACCTGTATTAATGGCACCTGTTTGAACTCATCATCAGTATAAGACACCTGTCCACAACCTCAAACAGTCACACTCCAAAATACACTATGGCCAAGACCAAAGAGCTGTCAAAGGACACCAGAAACAAAATTGTAGATCTGCACCAGGCTGGGAAGACTGAATCTGCAATAGGTAAGCAGCTTGGTGTGAAGAAATCAACTGTGGGAGCAATTATTAGAAAATGGAAGACATACAAGACCACTGATAATCTCCCTCGATCTGGGGCTCCACGCAAGATCTCACCCCGTGGGGTCAAAATGATCACAAGAACGGTGAGCAAAAATCCCAGAACTACACGGGGGGACCTAGTGAATGACCTGCAGAGAGCTGGGACCAAAGTAACAAAGGCTACCATCAGTAACACACTACGCCGCCAGGGACTCAAATCCTGCAGTGCCAGACGTGTCCCCCTGCTTAAGCCAATACATGTCCAGGCCCGTCTGAAGTTTGCTAGAGAGCATTTGGATGATCCAGAAGAGAATTGGGAGAATGTCATATGGTCAGATGAAACCAAACTAGAACTTTTTGGTAAAAACTCAACTTGTGTTTGGAGGAGAAAGAATGCTGAGTTGCATCCAAAGAACACCATACCTACTGTGAAGCATGGGGGTGGAAACATCATGCTTTGGGGCTGTTTTTCTGCAAAGGGACCAGGACGACTGATCCGTGTAAAGGAAAGAATGAATGGGGCCATGTATTGAGATTTTGAGTGAAAACCTCCTTCCATCAGCAAGGGCATTGAAGATGAAACGTGGCTGGGTCTTTCAGCATGACAATGATCCCAAACACACCGCCCGGGCAACAAAGGAGTGGCTTCGTAAGAAGCATTTCAAGGTCCTGGAGTGGCCTAGCCAGTCTCCAGATCTCAACCCCATAGAAAATCTTTGGAGGGAGTTGAAAGTCCGTGTTGCCCAGCGACAGCCCCAAAACATCACTGCTCTAGAGGAGATCTGCATGGAGGAATGGGCCAAAATACCAGCAACAGTGTGTGAAAATCTTGTGAAGACTTACAGAAAATGTTTGACCTCTGTCATTGCCAACAAAGGGTATATAAAGTATTGAGATGAACTTTTGTTATTGACCAAATACTTATTTTTTTCCACCATAATTTGCAAATAAATTCTTTAAAAATCAGACAAATGTGATTTTCTGGATTTTTTTCCTCATTTTGTCTCTCATAGTTGAAGTGTACCTATGATGAAAATTACAGGCCTCTCATCTTTTTAAGTGGGAGAACTTGCACAATTGGTGACTGACTAAATACTTTTTTGCCCCACTGTATCAAGCAGTTGAGAGTTGTAGTTGCTGAGAAAAATGTCTCACAAATTTTGTAAATCCACACCTGTGTGTTTCGTAAATACATTGTCAATAAACAGGAAGCCGATGTGCAACAGACCTGAAAACGGTCTACATGGTATAGATCCCCAAGCTGAAGCTCGGTACCAAATATCAAGCAGTTGTGAGTTGTAGTTGCTGAGAAAAATGTTATGAAAATTTTGTAAATCCACACCTACATGTTTTGTAAATGCATTCAGTCAGTAAACAGGAAGTTGACGTGCAACAGACGTGAAAGCGGTATACACGGTATAGAACCCCGAGCTGAAGTTTGGTACCAAGTGGCTGTGTGATTTGTGGTTGCTGAGAAAAAGGGTGTTTCAGATGGATGGAGAGATGAACGGACGGACAGAGGTAAACCAGTATACTCCCCTTCCTTCAAAGCGGGAGTATAATGACATCATTCAAACCGGCTTATGCCCAGCAATCCAGGTAAAGCCGTGAAATTTCAGGTTAATTATAGTGAAATTCACTGTTAAATATATTTTTTAAACAATAATTTACACAATCCCTACAAATAAAGCCAATGGGTCCAAATGCACAATAATGGAAAATGTTGAAAATGGTTTACCATGGCAACAGAAATGCCCCACAAGTCCACTACTAAAATAAAATTCACTGAAAAAAAAATATGTCTTCCATTTTGTAACTAATCAACCATATCAAAATACATTGAAATAAAAGTTAAATCCTTACTTCTGCAGATCATTAAAGGATTAATCAAATCAAGCTGATGAGTTCTATAAAGGGGTCATTTGAATCATGTGACAAAATGATGACGCTTGATCTCGCCCTCCTGCAACCATCCTTATGACCAGTACTTGTTCTTTACACAGCAATCCAACTTATTTAAGTACCATTTTTACAAAAATGTAAATTAAAGATGCAAGTCACATTTCAGACCAAAACATAATTTAACTTGTACTTAAACCATTTCCAACTGAGCATTTTGAATAACTTTTAATGAGGAGCCTTAATTTCATACAGAAGTTAATTTTGGCGATATTTTAGCCTAAAAAAAAAAAAATGTACAAGAAAGCTACTCTTTCAGGATTGCTATCATAACTTAAAAAAAAAAAAAAAAAACAGGCCAAACTTCAAATTGGTCTCATCATCAGCTAGTCCCTCTGAGTGGTACATCTAGTGCCGCTTTTCCACTACAAACGCGGCTGAGTCAGGCTGAGCCGTGCCGTGCTGAGTCGAGCTGAGCGGGGCTATTGAAGTTGCATTTCGACTACAACCGCGCTGAACTGTGCTGGCTGGAAGTGGGTGGACACATTGGGTGGAGTTAGCGAAAGTGGGTGGACGTCACGTGATGTCATTAAGCAGCGCAAACAGTGACATCAGTGATCTTTTAAGCGGTAGTCTCATGACCCGAATAGTAAACAATAAACATGGAGGACATGGAGTCGTTAGTGTTGCTGGTCTTGGTGCTGTGGCTTGTTGTCACCGACAACGCCAACAGATACTGGCAAGAGCGTATAGATGAGGCGAGGCGCATATGGCTTCAGAAATTCTCGTAATTCGTAATTATTCTTCTTCCGGGTTTACGGTGTTTACAGATCCCAGCGTGCTCGCGGGGCGTGTGTGGGCATGTGAGGACACTCCTCCTCACCAATCAGTGCACAGGGGAGTGTCTGCTCACGCCCCCAGCCTCACTCGGCTCGCTTTGGCTCGCTTCAGCCCTACTCCAAAACGGTGCGAGTCTTAGGGGCTAAGCAGGGCTGAAGCGAGCCGAGTCGTGCTGTTCTTTGGTAGTCGAAACGCGAGCCGTGTCGGGCTGAAGTGAGCTGAAGTGAGCTGAAAAAGGGTAGTGGAAAAGGGCCATAGGTGGGTTTGTCCCATGGACTACAACCGTAAAGCAGTCTGCTGTGAGCCGTCAAGTCGAGAGTGAACGGGATCAGAAAGCACAGCTCTCACCAGACTTAAAATAGGAATTAATGATCTTGTACGGAGTTTATTTCCCCAAACGTGTGCACCTGTTCTGTGTTTAGCTCTTAACTCATTTGTCTATTTATACCCCGCTGCTTCTGTGTTTCATCACAAAGTCTTGTTCTTTATTCCAGTTCTTAAGAGCCTTAGATTTTTGTATCTAGGTCTGGCTTTTTTTTTTGGACTTGCGGATTATGACGAACAAATGTATTGCACGTTCTGCCTCTCATTCATTCCAAAGTAGTTGAAGAGAAATAACTGAAAGGTTTGCAAAAACTGAACACATTAATCCACATAAAACACAGTTTTCCACTGTGATATTGTGAAGTCTACAAACTTGCACGAAATAAATTTACATTTAGAGTAAGGGCATGCAAACTTTTGCACAATGATTTTTCATCAAACTCAAGTCAGCTTGGAAATTGTAATTCTTGACAGACAGACAGAATATAAAGATGGAACAGGAAGGAAGCTGCAACAGTGGCTTTAAAGATAAAGTGCGACAGAGCTAATGCACACAGGAAATGCAGCCATGTGATCGTCACTTAATCCTTTGAGTGAAGGGCGTTCATCCGCTAGATGAACCGGCTGTGGCTTTCGAGGAATCGATATTATTACATAATGACTTTTCGAAAGAGAGCAAGAGACAAAAGTGCACAATAAAGTGCACAGTAATGACATCAGCGTGAAATAATGCTCACACACTTTCTGCTTATATAAAAAGTTTTAACCTTGTAGAACGCTGACCTGCATTATATCCGAATTCTTGTATCCGATTGGTCAGAAGGTCTTGATTAATTTGCTAGGTTTCCGAGTTCTAATACATCGGTTCTATAGTAACAGCTCATTTATGTATGGCAATATGAATGGATTTAAAATAAAAACCTGTAATTAGTGAGCGGCTGATGTAAGCATTTTTGGAAGGAGTTTGGCGCTTAACAGTCTGAGGTACAGCTACAACTTCAAGCTTTCCAACATGGGAGTCTTGAGAGGACTTTTGGTGGCTTGGTAACATGACAAGCTGCGTTTTGTCTTACTGACTTCCAGACAGAAAACACCAAGTTTGTGAAGTTATGACTATTTATAGATAGTTTTCACTGACGTCACAGCATTCCAGGGAACGCCCCCCAGCTGCCATCTTGGGGGGCAAACAAAACGGACCATCGCCACTACCGGCTATGTTATCTCGGACGAATTTATGAAGTTATATAGTCAGTTTTCTAAAATAAAGATCAATGTCGGCAAAATCAAGCAAACAGAAGTATATAGATACATTAGACGACATCTCAACAACGGTATGCAGCCAAACTGGCCTTGATTGGGGGAATTGATCCCTACGAAGTGGACAAAGATGCATTTTCAAGTGACTATGCAGGGCTGCCAAAGCCTGAAACTGCCAAAGCCTGCTCCAAAGCCTGAAACTGACTTCATCAAACTTTAAAGGCTGTCTGATATATACAACTTTATATATTTCATAGCGCGCCTTTTGGCGGATGCCGCCTGAATTGCGCAGATCTGTTTTGTTTTTTTTTTTAGGGGGGGCGTTGGAGTGTCTGATTATAATTTCAAAGTAAATTCTGTATTAAAATTACTAAATAAGCAAATCCATTACAGTCCATGAAACAGGAAGTATAAGGATGAGAAAAAAAGTTTAAATCGGAAAGCTGCGCACATTTGCGCAGTCCTGCACACCGCTCGGGCTGCGCAAATGTGCGCAGCTTTCTGATTTAAACTGTTTTTTTCCTCATCCTTATACTCCCTGTTTCATGGGCTGTAACGGATTTGCTTATTTAGTAATTTTAATACAGAATTTACTTTGAAATTATAATCAGACACTCCAACGCCCCCCCTAAAAAAAAACCCGGATCTGCGCGATTCAGGTGGAATCCGCCAAAAGGCGCGCTGTTTGCATCCCAAACACAAATCATACAGAATAGACCTAAAATGTTTTTCAAAAATGACCCTTGCGTGAGTGAAGTGACAAGTTTCAAATAGAAACGTGACAAACGAACGATATTAAGTGTACATTAGAATGTAAACGTACACTCAGTGGTTCCAGTTAGGCATTCTCCAGAGATTGTTCACATGATGTTTTGGTTTCCAAAAACAAACTTAAACACAATTGATTGTTTATTTAAACAACTTACCACTTATAAAATGATCGGAGCAGACTTTGCTGTGTTTGGAAGGCTGATAATCCTTGCGGTTGATTCTCGCAAGCCATAGATTTCTCCTTTGTATGCTGAGTTTCTTTGTTTGCTCGCCTTCGTGCTCCCGTACAGTGGGAATTCCATAAACGCTCTGCTTGATGTCATCATCTGACCTATTACGACAGCCGTGAATACAACAGGTGTGTACCATTGCTAGCTTTAAATAGCCTGCTTGGGTTCTTTTGAAGACTTTGTACTCGCGCGTTACAATGTGTGCTCAGTCACCCGTACGGTAAGCCGGACCCCCAAGATGGCCGCCACCAGGGAATCCCCGACTGTGACGTCATGTGAAAACTATCTATAGCTGGTGGAACTAACATTCAATCAAACTATAAACGGATAAAAAGCACGACAGTTTTTAATGAATAAACAATTGGCGTCATTGGGAATTTTTGTGGCACAAGAGAAATCACAAAATCAATTTGACATGCTGTTATTGGATGAAATCAAGTGTCATTTTTTTCCCTTGCATGAACCAGTTCCACTCGTTACAGCTTCAGAAGCACTTTTCTTACACAGTTGAAACAGGGGTTCAGGCACTAGGATCATGCGGAAAGAATGCCTGCTCAAAAACAGGAGAAAGTGCAGGCACTAGGACCATGAAGTAGCACACCTACAATTCTACATCTCTGTGCGCAACAATGTTAAAATTATCCATCAATGATTTAAGGTTTTTAGTAGACTGGAAAAATGTAGTGTGTCCAAATCTCTCAGAAGGTGGTTGTGTCTGAATTTACCAGACATACTGAATGTACTGTGCAAGTCCCATGTACAAACAATACCAAGGAAGAAAGTTCAAATGTTATAAAACCAAACCATCCATCTATTCATTTCTCACCTCACTCGATCTTGTGTTTTTCTTTATGCATGCAGGAGCACTGAAGTAAAAGAAAGGGTTTTTTGCCTAACGTTATTTATCTGCTCAAAAAATCTCCATCCATCCATTATCCGTAACCACTTATCCTGTGCAGGGTCGCAGGCAAGCTGGAGCTTATCCCAGCTGACTATGGGCAAGAGGCAGGATACACCCTGGACAAGTCGCCAGATCATCACTGGGCTGACACAGACAACCATTCACACTCTCATTCACACCTACGGTCAATTTAGAGCCACCAGTTAACCTAACCTGCATGTCTTTGGACTGTGGGGGAAACCGGAGCACCCGGAGGAAACCCACGCGGACAAGGGGAGAACATGCAAACTCCACACAGAAAGGCCCTCGTCAGCCACTGGGCCCGAACCCAGGACCTTCTTGCTGTGAGGCAACAGTGCTAACCACTACACCACCGTGTCGCCAAAAAAAAAAAAAAAATCTCCATACTTTCTGCTATTGCGTAAAACTTATTTTAACTTAAAAAAAAAAAAAAAAGTACAAAACATCTCTTAAGTTGAAAAATCAAAACCTGAATCAGCGTTTCCCCTACCATTATTTTACCTCCCCAGCCCACCCACACAAAAAGGCCCAGGGGGGGCAAGGAGGGGAAAAAGTGCATGCACAGGCACTAGGACCATGCAAGAAAGAGCGCCTGCTCAAAAACAGGAAATGGTGCAGGCACTAGGACCATCCAGAAACATCCCCCGCTCAAGCTGGTGGTTCCCCGTCTGCTCCGCTCTCCTCTCGTGCACTCAAAAATGATACGATTCAAACAATAGTTTGCAATATCAGAACCCCCCCCAAGTGGCAAAAGATGGAGGATATACTGTATAAAACACCCCCCCAAAATAAATAAATAAATAGTGATGTCTTCAGACACACTATATTAAGTTAGTTAGCATTATGTAACAGATATTCATAGCGATTGATTGCTTTATTCCAAACAGTAAAGAAGATATAAAAACAAACAAAAACAAAAAATAAAAAAAATGTAATCATCAAAACAGTCACAAACAATAGCGTAGCCACAAGGCAGTAACATGATAATGTTCGGAAAGGATTAGGAAGAAGTAAATAACTTATCAAATCCTAACCCTCTATACCACCATTAATCAAATGTCACTTTCCACCATAATAAACTATTTACACAAGAAAGCCCAAAAAAAAAAAAAAACCACATGGTATATCCTCGCCCAAATCAAATCACAAATACTTATGCTATGCATATATACACACACATACAATACATACATATACACATCCATACATAGACACCCATATCATAATTATGCATCTCATCTCATTATCTCTAGCCGCTTTATCCTGTTCTACAGGGTCGCAGGCAAGCTGGAGCCTATCCCAGCTGACTACGGGCGAAAGGCGGGGTACACCCTGGACAAGTCGCCAGGTCATCACAGGGCTGACACATAGACACAGACAACCATTCACACTCACATTCACACCTACGGTCAATTTAGAGTCACCAGTTAACCTAACCTGCATGCTTTTGGACTGTGGGGGAAACCGGAGCACCCGGAGGAAACCCACGCGGACACGGGGAGAACATGCAAACTCCACACAGAAAGGCCCTCGCCGGCCACGGGGCTCGAACCCAGACCTTCTTGCTGTGAGGCGACAGCGCTAACCACTACACCACCGTGCCGCCCATAATTATGCATATTATGCTTATGCGCGCATATATATATATATATATATATATATATATATATATATATATATATATATATATATATATACACATATATATACACATACATACACACACATATATATACACACACACACAAATTATGCATTTTATATAGTGAGATCATGTTGGACTATGATACCACTTTGTAAACATCTTCAATTTAGCTAGCCATAGAAAACTACTTTTTTTTAATAAGTTATTTCAAACGAGCACAGTCAGTCTACGATTGTACTTCACTCAACACACAAATCAGGAGTAGTGGTGGGCAGTGGAGAGGGGAATGAAAAATGGCAGAAAGAAGAAATAAGCTCTTCAACTTTCTAATTAGAATTATAAATCTATTAGAAACTATGAATAGCTGCATATGCCATTTTAATCTCTTAATGCTTGTTTTAGAGGGGAAAAAAAATTGTCAAAATGATTGTTCCGTTACTAAAAAAAAAAAGTTGTATTGTAAAAATTGTCCTAAAATAAATCTGAAAAAACTTAAATATGACTGACTGTTCAGGTCCAAATGTTCTGTAATAGGAGAGGGGTTCAGCAGGTGACCATCCTCATCCAGCACCCCCAAAACCAGGAAACTTGGGGGGGAAACACCGCGGATATAAATAAAGCCATCATAAACAAAAAGACAGTGTCCATCTATATCCCCCGCCCTCTATACCAAGTTTCAACATAGTGTCACATTTTTCAAGTTCTGCTGCAGGAAACCAAGCCTACATCTTTACACTGACCTCAACAGCCCATGGCATAAACCCACCGGACCTTTGTTCCAGGTGAGCTAAAAAAATTACAATCTCTCACATTTCTTAGCATTACATTACTCAATCAACACACATACCAACTTTCAAGACCTTGTAGTTTTCAAGTTCTGCTCTGGAAACAAAACCTACCCCTAAGACTAACCTGAGAGACCAAGTCTGAAATAGTTTCCATGGAAACATGAAAAATTAAAATTTCTCAGTATGAAAAGGCACATCTACATCACCTTGTTAACAAGTATACCAAATTTCAAATCCATATCATGAATAGTTTTGGATATATGCTCCGGAAACGAACACTGGTCTTAGAAACTAAGTCAAAATCTTTTTTTTTTTTTTAATGTAAAAATTTTAAATACACTTTTTTTTTTTCAAAAATCCAAAATGGCAAACGGCACCAGTTCACATGTTGCTTGATATGTATACAAAGTTTCATGAAGATATCGTCAATAGTTTTAAAAGATATGGCCTGGAAACGAAAACGTGACCGGATGGACAGACGAACGGACGGAACTCGTTTCTATAGAAGAAGCCTTTGTCACATGCACACTTCATCCTCTGCATTTAACCCATTTGAAGCAGTGAACACACGCACACACACCCAGAGCAGTGAGCAGCCACACTAGAGCACCCGGGGAGCAGTCAGGGGTTAGGTACCTTGGCTCAAGGGCACCTCAGCCCAAGGCCGCCCGATGCTAACCTAACTGCATGTCTTTGGACTGTAGGGGAAACCAGAGCACCCGGAGGAAACCCACGCGGACACGGGGAGAACATGCAAACTCCACACAGAAAGGCCCTTGCTGGCCGCTGGGTTCGAACCCGGAACCTTCTTGCTGTGAGGCGACCGTGCTAACCACTCCACCACCATGCCGCCCCCGCCTAAACGAAGTTAATCAGAAAGTAAAACTAGAGCCTTGACATTTTCAGACATTTGAAATGCAGCTTTCGGTCTGATCCTTTGAAAAAGTTTTTCCACTGGGGGGAGATGAAAACCCTGCCTACAACTAAACAACTACTATCTAACCAACACATTTCCAAGCATATGATTTCGTGGGTGTTTTTTCCCCCCAGCTAATCAGAATCAGTGGGTTTAAATAACATGTTACAGTGTAAGGAGTAAACTTAACACTTTGCTGCTTTGGTCATTGTTTAACTGTATAATTTATCTTAAGCTCAGGCCTTAAAATGTATTCATCCTAAATATAACTGCACAAAGTTGGAAAGAAACTAACACGCTCTCAAATCGAAACCATACGTTTGCTCCACAGTTCCTGTCTGACCAAGTCATTGTTATAAAACTGACAATAAACTTAATTACATTTAAGTGCCCAGACTGAACGACTCACACTCACTCTCAAAAAAACAACAGAGGGGGGCACCAACCTTGGCTTTCACTTCACCATGACTACACATCCATCTACTCCTGCTGAAAAATAAACCGCTCAAGCAAAAAACATTTGACGGCTCAAAACGACAGCTGAGCAATTTAACAGAACCACTTTACAAAGTGCCTCGTGACCCGCTTTCACAAGCGGCATTGCAACGATTCACACAAAAGCCTTTCGCCAATTTGTTCACGCGTCAACAAAAGTACGCACAAAGCAACATTATGTAAAACACCTCTGCTGGATTTCTGCATCAAAGAGCAGCTGGCATTTTCTACCCTCATCAAACCAAGCGTCATTAAATGCCACAAGAGGAGCAGGACGGAGATGAGCAAAGTGTGGGCTGATGTTACACCACCGTTACGATCGTCTCCATGTTATCCCAAGCCTCCGTCAAGGATTATAATCTCCCGCGTGAAGATTCAGCAAAACCAAACTGCTTTCAACATCTCATTGCCAAATATTCACCTTCTCACTCGCCATCAGGCAAAGAAAACCGAGAAACTTCTCATGCAGCATTGAGGTTCTGGATTTGTTCAGTACGAGATGAAGGCTAAACCTGAGGAGAATTAAACACCAACACATGAACTTAGTTATTCAAACAAAACATTTTAGGATTTATTTAAAGGCATGCAGTTCCCTCTGGTTCCGTTTAAACTATACCGGGTCCCATAATTTCAACCTTTACAAAAGATCTAAAATCATTTAATTGAATAATTTTGAGAATTAACGGGGGGGGGGGGGGGGGGGACCTCTCACTTAGCGCATCAATGAATATAAAATTATTTTATCCACATTCACTGGATATGAGCAATAGCACGCTTTGACTGGCTACTCTACTACTAGTCTATCAGCTCATATTACTGGGTTTCACATGACGTCACATCCGCCTCGTTAGTTATTCAAAACTTTAGCTGGTGGTCTACCAAAGCTCAGTTGACAAAGCGTTTGTACGGAGAAGGTGCATTGCTCTCACAAAAAATGCCTTACGCTTGCGTTGTTCAAATCGATCAAACCATGAAACTCAAGTTTCTTCAGGGTTCCCCGTGAACGAATAAAAAAAGGGTGAATTTCACAAAAAATGTTGAGAAACATGGCTTTTGAACCTCTCACTGAAATCGAAGGGAGCCGAGTCGAAGCATGCTCAAGTTTGCAGTGATCACTTGGTGAAAGGTTTGTATTTCCCTCTCAGCTATGTCCTTAGTGTTTTCCCAAGTACTTTTCTTGCTATGCATCATTACTTTATGGTACTTTTTTTTTTTTTTTTAAGTCATGAAGTGCTAAAGTCCCCAGCTGTTTCTTTGTTTCCTCCTCACAAAGTCCACATGCATGAAGGTTGTGACAAAATTCTTCCCCAGCCGTACAGTTACAATGCGCCGTGATCACTTCTCCGTCCTGTTTAACTAAGATCCAGGTCTTTAAAGGGGTTTCTGATGATCTTTGTGAATGATTTAGCTGAGAGATAAGAGCCAAGACAAGTGAGAATCAAGCCAACTGTTGTTTGTTTACACTTCAACTTGCAGCGCTTCGTTGTAAAGAAGCGAATGAAAAGCTTTAAAAAAAAAAAAAAAAAAAAAAAAAAAAAAAACATACTTACACGGGCAAAAACAATCCAGGATTCATTCGGCAGCAACTTGATTGCGAGGTCCTTTACCCAGCCACATACAAAACAGTTGTAAGCCTTCATACTCTTCCACGCTTTCATCTGTTTTGCGGTGTAGAAGGACGTCTGCAACACCAGATAGTTCGAGATGTCGGGGAACTCGACTGAAAGGTAGTTTTCGAGATCGTATGACAAATCCTTCTTTCCCAGACTGTAGGGGTCGATTCCAATGCACATAGCAATCTTCTGAATATATCTAAAGTGAGCAGTGGCTTCTAGATTACAAGCATACTCTGATAAGTTATCGCTAGTTTTTTGCACTACGGCAGCAGTTTAGACCACCGGCTATTTCACTTCCAATAAAACCGCTAAGAAGTCATGTGACTGAAACCTAGCAATATCATTCATTTCCCCCAAAAAAATCTCTTCTGTTCCACACTCCAGCCCAGTCAGTGGTGGTAATGCACCTTTAAGTCGGTTTACCAACTACCAAAAAACCCTAGAGAAGAACCCCCCCCAAAAAAAAAAAAAAATCTGGAATGAAAGTATTTGATGACAACAGTATTATTTTTTTTTCAAGAATTACTCCAGCATTTTTCACAAATTGCTACTGTCATTTGACTGGCTTGTTTACATTCTTAGCGGAAATGATTTTGTCGGACGTTTTGTAAAGTTTTTATTTTTCGAATTTACAAAAAATAAAAATGCTCCGTTTCTTAAAATCCAGTGAATGTGGATAGAATAAAACAGATATTCCAATCAATCGATCTCATCGTACGTGGCTTATAGCCAACTTGGTGCTACGCGCCTCATCAGCTATCAGCTCATGTATGACTTGATTTCGTGGAATAACTTAAACATGAGAATATGAATAGTAAAGAGTTAGTAAACTAGCTTCATTTTGTTACATACGGTACTAACAGTCACTAAGTGATATCACTGCAGTCAAGTTCACATACACTCGTCATGGACATTAATATCAAGGTAATGTTCGGATTTCAGTGATTTCTTTGAACTTTTTTTTTTTGGCTGGGGAGGAATTATTGTACAATATACATCTTTAAAAAAAGAATTTGGTGCAAAAGTTAATTTATTTGGGGTTTTCTGGAATCAACACATGGTCAAAAACACATCCAACACACCTAAGATTTGGTTAAATGTTCCTTAGCAAGTTTCTCCTTGACCCGACGATTTTGGTAGCCATCAACAAGCTTCCACAGAATTCTGGCTGGATATTTGACCACTCTTCTTGGCGGAGTTCAGTTGAATTTGTTGGTTTCCTGGTATGGACCCGACTTTAAAGCACAGTCCGCATATTTCAGTCCACAGGGTTGAAGTCAGGGCTTTGAGAAGGCCATTCCCAAAGCTTAATGCTAGCCTGCTTTATCCATTCAGCAACCAGCTTTGATGTGTTTGGGAGTCATTCTCCTGTTGGAACTCCAAATTGTCTCCAAGCTTCAACTGTCTGTCTGAAGGTTTGAGGTAATGCTTATGAATTCTGAGGTAGTCCTCCTCCATTATTCCATCCACTATGTTTAACCATGCGGAACAATTGCTCAACAATGGTACAGTGTTCTTAGGGTTTAATGCCTCACTTTTACTCAGGTCATTATGGCCAAACAACTCAATCTTAGTCTTATCGGACTATAAAACTTTCCTCCAGACAGCTTTTTCCTTTATCCATGTGGTCAGCTGCAAACTTTGATCTTGAAGGTGTGAATTTTGGAGCAAGGGTTTCTTTCTTGGATGGCAGTCTCAGGCCATGGCAACATAAAATTCGCTTGACTGTAGACAGCGGCGCTAGTGTTCCAGCAGCTTCCAGTTCACTGCAGGCCCATGTCTTGCTGGTTCCTGACCATCCAAACCAATTCCCTCAGCTGAGGGTGACGATTGGGTATTCTGCCAGACCTTGACAAAATGGCTACACCTCTCAATAACTTTTGTCAAACAAGCCCTTTTATGTTGGCACAGAGAAGCTACCAGCTGGAGCCACTAACAGGACATTATGAGGTCTTGGCAAGTTAAGACATGTTGGAACTGTTATGCATGGTTAAGCAAAGTGGATGGAATAATGAAGGAGGACTGCTTCTTCAGAATTCTTCAGCATAACCTCAAACCATCAGCGAGACAGATGAAACTTGGACACAACTCTGTTTTCCAACAGGACAATGACCCCAAACACATCAAAGCTGGTTGTGGAATGGATAAAGCAGGTTAACATTAAGCTTCTGGAATGGCCTCCTCAAAGCCCTGATCTCAACCCTGTGGACTGAAATATGCAGACTGTACTTTAAAGTCGGGTCCATGCCCGGAAACCAACAAATTCAACTGAATTTAACCAAGAAGAGTGGTCAAATATCCAGCCAGAATTCTGCAGAAGCTTGCTGATGGCTACCGAAAGCGTCTGGTCAAGGTGGAACTTGTTCAGAGGCATTTAACCAAATATTGTGTTGTATATGCATCCATGTTTTTGACCCTCTGTGTTTAATTTTGGCCATGTGCTGATTTCAGAAATATAAATAATAAATTAAAACTTGTGCAGGGCGGCACGGTGGTGTAGTGGTTAGCGCTGTCGCCTCACAGCAAGAAGGTCCTGGGTTCGAGCCCCGGGGCCGGCGAGGGCCTTTCTGTGTGGAGTTTGCATGTTCTCCCCGTGTCCGCGTGGGTTTCCTCCGGGCGCTCTGGTTTCCCCCACAGTCCAAAGACATGCAGGTTAGGTTAACTGGTGACTCTAAATTGACCGTAGGTGTGAATGCGAGTGTGAATGGTTGTCTGTGTCTATGTGTCAGCCCTGTGATGACCTGGCGACTTGTCCAGGGTGTACCCCGCCTTTCGCCCGTAGTCAGCTGGGATAGGCTCCAGCTTGCCTGCGACCCTGTAGAAGGATAAAGCGGCTAGAGATAATGAGATGAGAACTTGTGCAAATAACAATGCATGTTGTACAAACCATTCTTCCATAGAAAAAGAACGGTTCAAAGAAAAAAAAAAAAAAATCACTGAAAGCCCAATATTGCCACGACATTCATTTTCATGAGTGTTTGCAAACTTGATTGAAAATTATATTTTTAATAAAAATGTTAAACCTATACACAACTATACTGGCTTAAGTAATGTGTTATTGGACACAAAATAGCTGAGGAATACTGATCAACAGGCTGAAGCATCTATTTTACCAGAACACTCGTCTAACGAAAAGTAGAAAAGCCACCAACAGCTTTGAACAGCGATAGAATGGATAAAGGGTCATTGTTGGAATATCAGCTGAAGAGCTTCAGTAAGTGGTTGGACGGTTTTTGAGTTGGTCAGTCCTCATGACAGTCACCACGATGACCTTTCCTGTGTCACTGTGCAACACAAAAGAGCTCAATGATTACTCATGCCATCGTTTTAAAAGAAAGAAAGGATGTCAGGCTTGAACTCTGTGCACTGCGTCATACAGATCTCAGAAAGAGAAAGAATTCAAACTTAAATCATGGCCAATATAGTGATAGAATATCAATATATTAAATGATTTGGGCCTTATTTAAACAAATCTTGTAAAGTTTGGGCTCACGGTCTTTGTATACCAAACCAAACTAAAAATCCTGCCATATTTACAGAAGTTTTGTCTTTCATCCATAAATTACCAAGTATGAAATGGGGACCCTTATCAAAAAGGATACTTCAAGTTAATTTTATAAAGTAGACTGAAGTTAAAGTATATTTCCTTAAGTATACATTTGTGTACCAAGTATACTGATAATGTACTTACAGTATACTTGTAAGTAAACTAATCTAATACTTCTTGGGACTAAATTGACCCACTTTTATTTGATAAAAAAAAAAGTATACTTTAAGTCTAAGAGAAGTAAACTTTGAGTATACAACTAGTATTTTTTTTTATTTTGTACTGCAAGTATACCACAAGTAAACTTGTCTACTAATAGTTTACTAGTTCTATACTTGTAGTCCACTATTTAGTTTACAAAATCATACTTCATAGTATACTGGAAATATACTATGAGTTTACTTGTTTTATACTTCTAGTCCACTTTTTACTTTACTAAAGTATACTTTAGTAAAACTGGAAATATACTATTGGTTTACTCATTACATACTTCTAGTCCACTTTTTAGTTTATAAAAGTATACTTTATAGCATATTGGAAATATACTATTAGTTACTGGTTATATACATCTAGTCCACGTTTTAGTTTTGAAGTATACTGCAATTACCCTTCTAGGTATACTATTAGTTTTCTAGCCCTAACCCTTACCTCATGCACACTACCAGTAGACAACTTAAGTGTTTTATACCTTAAAGTTACAATGAAGTTATAAAAAAGGTAAGAATTCACAAAATAACAGATACTCAGGATTAAGAACATTAATTTTCTTTAAAAATCAAAATTTACTACAGGGCAAGTACACAAAGATAAGGCACAAATATTTTAATACTTGATTACACTTTTGTTAAGTATATCTTGATCAAAAGTTTAAGCTTAATATACTGAGACTTTCCTACATACTTTTCAGTACAAGCCAAGTATACTTATATATAACTTTATGAAGTACATCTCTGATAAGTAAATAAAAAGTAAACTGAAAGCATACCCTCTTATTTTTAGTTTAAAAGAAGTATACTAGAAGCACACTTGAATAAACCACCTTTAGGAGAAGCCTAAACCTAATATTTTCACAGAGCCAAGTTTGCAGTCTGCTTTGCTTTGATTGATGCATTAAATTATGAAATACGTCCACATTTGCAAATGTCGGGCCATTAGCATGACAATGACTTCGTCACATCGTTTGACATGGTACTTGGGGAAGCCATGGCCTAAGGCCAAGTTTACATTAGACGGTATCGGTCTCGTTTTCTTCGCGGATGCACTGTCCGTTTACATTAAAACGCCTGGAAACGCCGGAAAACGGGAATCCGCCAGGGTCCACGTATTCAATCCAGATCGTGTCTGGTCCGGTGCTGTGTAAACATTGAGAATACGCGGATACGCTGTGCTGAGCTCTAGCTGGCGTCGTCATTGGACAACGTCACTGACATCCACCTTCCTGATTCGCTGGCATTGGTCATGTGACGCGACTGCTGAAAAACGGCGCGGACTTCCGCCTTGTATCACCTTTCATTAAAGAGTATAAAAGTATGAAAATACTGCAAATACTGATGCAAATACTGCCCATTGTGTAGTTATGATTGTCTTTAGGCTTGCCATCCTTCCACTTGCAAGTGGTAAGTGATGTGCGCTGGGATCTCACACACAGCGGCTCAGTCCCGAATCACTGCTCGTGCGCTTCACTCGCGCGCTCTGTGAGCTGCGCAGGGCCAGAGTGCGCACCCTCCAGAGGGCACTCGCTGTTCAGGGCGGAGTGATTTGGAGCACAGGATGCCTGCGGAGCCGAGCGTATCCATGTATTGGTGTTGCTGTGTGCACGCTAATCGTTTTAAAAACGTTAATCTGATGATCCGCTGATACGATCTAATGTAAACCCCACCTAATTGTTAGAGAAGCACCTTTGAGACCAAAAGGTCACCCAGTTTGATTCCCTGGGCCAGCAAGAATGGCTGAAGTGTCCTTGAGCAAGGCACCTAACCCCCAACTGCTCTGGGTATGTTGTATGTCACTCTGGATAAAAGAGCTTCAACTAAATGCCTGTAATGTCATATGTGTTCACAACAAACAAAAATGACTACTAAATGGTGGAAGAGCGCATCCTTGAGAGAAGCATGCACTAAATCTTCCAATAATGCAGCTCAGCCACTGCAACGAATCTGCTTGAAACACTAAACCAATTCCTTTTAAAAAAAAGTGCTTTTTTTGTCCCAATCAAACCGCAAACTTTGTGTCTTCATTTATGGATTTACTCTAAAAGAAGCCAACCGTGAGTATATTTATACTGTATATAGGAGTAACTCCATTGTGACCACATTTAAGAAGAACTTTATTCATCACACGCTTGTGAAATTCCTCTCTGCGCTTAACCCATACATGCACACACACGTAAGCAATTGGGGCAGTTGGGAGTTAGGTGCCGCGCTCAAAGGCACCTCAGCC
The DNA here is from genome assembly GCF_027579695.1 of Neoarius graeffei. Taxonomy (NCBI): domain Eukaryota; kingdom Metazoa; phylum Chordata; class Actinopteri; order Siluriformes; family Ariidae; genus Neoarius; species Neoarius graeffei. The sequence continues at coordinate 77,390,751 of NC_083578.1, forward strand.
CAAGGCCGTCCCATATTAACTTAACTGCATGTCTTTGGACTGTGGGGGAAACCGGAGCACCCAGAGGACACGGGGAGAACATGCAAACTCCACACAGAAAGGCCCTCATTGGTCGCTGGGCTCGAACCCAGAACCTTGCTGTGAGACAACAGTGCTAACCACTACACCGCCAACATTAATTTAAATGTTTCAGTGTCACTTTCTTTTTTACGTTAACCACTAGCATTAAATCACATTTAAGTGATATGATTGGAACATTAAAAAAAAAATGGAAATGTTGAGACTTTTGTCCTTAAACTTTTGTTTAAAATATATTCGCATGTACAGACAATTTAATAGTGATCTGCTTGAGAATTAAAAAAAAAAATGTTCATTTGTTTCTAAATATGCATCAAAAATGATGAAAATGATTTTAATACCCGACATGATACTTTTTTCCCCTCCAAATGCCTACCCGTGCTCATGTCTCTCCTCACAAAAACACAAAGATCTGGCAAGTTATGAGGAAAGGTTTTTTTGGGGGGAACATGTAGTGCACGGTTGGAACACAACCCACTCAGAGTAATGAGAATGAGGAAAATGTTCTCTGTGGTTTTTCCGACCTTTCCATCATGTCATGTGCTGAATCTTTCTGATATCAGTAAAACTAAACCAGGATGTAATTACACACATTATTCCATGCAGCCAACTAGTGTTACTATGAGACAAAAGAAACTCACGTGAGAACAAGACGCCTTGACTGTGCCAGTGATCTCTTTTACAGACCTGAAAACCAACCACACGCGCGCGCACTCCACTGCACATCGTCGCCTGCTTCTGAACAGTTCACTACTCTTGTTGAAAGTGATTCCACATTTCTTGTCTTACCATGGTGGGTGTCCAGCACAGGCGTGTCGTCCAGCTCCATGACTTCAAAGCAGTGCGAGATCAAAATCAGACATAGTGCTGGAGCAGTTCAGTGATCCGAGAAGCCCGTTTATCCACACAGGGTCGCGTGCTGCCTCTACGCTGCGCTGGCTGAGCTGCTGCATCTGACAGTTCGAGTGGAGTGAATTGGGACGAGGCCGGCCTTCACCGCTTCTCAAGGGCCTCTCTTTTCTAAACCCCGCTCCAACACTCTTAAAGACACAGTGCTTGGCTTTCTCTCCATCTGTCTACACCTCCCTCTTTCTCTGTCCCTGCCTCCAGCTTTTTTCCCCCCCTTCTTCATCCCTTCACTTTCCCTCCCTCCCCCCTATCCTTTCTTACTTTGTTGCCTCAACATCCGCTCAGAATCGCTGCCTGACCCATGTGCACCTTAGAGCCAGCAAATGGCTTTCATAAAATAAAATCTCTAAGAGCTCCAGTGTCTGAGAGCATTAGAGCCTGGCTCAGAGAGATCGTTAAAAAAGGGCAGATCGGTTTCCCCATTTTGCGTGCTTCATCCCAACCTCTTAAACCGAACCTCAAGCATTAATACTCAACAAGAACTAACCAAAATTGCAAGCAAGACTCAACCCTTAACCAAAGCACTTCATCGAAAAGCAGGTGGAGAGATCGTTGGGCATTTTGGCATTGCAAAAATTCAAGTTCACACGCTTGATTTTTTTGGACAGGAAATTTTTTTTTTAAATATGCGCACGTGTGTATGTGCATCATTAAATATACAGAAAAAGTATTAAAGGTGCCATTTGTGATACTTAAAAGTATTACACCTGTAATCGCTACATTTCAAAAGAGAGCTACGAAAATATTATGAGATGTAATATTCATATTCACTGAATCAGAGTAATTTCCATTTTCAGGCTTCTGTTTACTTTTTTCTGGCCCAGAAATTATTTTTACCCCCAGAGGAATTAGAATCAAGAGAATGATTGAGGGGTGTGTTAGTTGGGGAAAAGGCAAAAGTGGTTTGCCTGTTTTTACCGCAATTGTAGTTTGCCTTGCAAGTTGCAAAGGGCTGTGATAAAAACTGCATACCGCCACTTTAAAATGAAGTAATCTGATAATTAAAAAGAGTCAGTTATATAATGCTGTGTTCACATATATACCGGTACGATAGTGGTATAACTGTATCGATACAAAGTATACCGGTACAGTTTAGTGCATCTGTCCACACTAGCGAGAAATGTTTGCGGTTTTCTTTCACGGTAGTTGAAATGCGCGTGGGCGAAATGTTTCCGTGGTTACCGAGTAACTTCCTTCCAAGAATATGGCGGATGAAACAACATGTGCGTGCTTTTTGTTGTCAATGTACAGTCTGTATTTCTGGTGGTCATTTATTCAGTCGAATCGTACAAAATGCGCGAGGCAGTTGAGAAAGAAACAAAGAAAACGCATCTCCGTTCTTCACTATTTTATTCAGCGAAGACATCGATTGAGGTGTGCGACTTTGCGCATGATATTTGTATCGATACAGAGCCGCTTCATCTGTCCACACTACAGCGAAGCGCTACAGTACCGATACTGTACTGGTACGAAACCCATACATTTGTGGGTTTCGTACCGATACAGTTATACCGCTACAGTACCGGTATAGTTGCTAGTGTGGACAGGTGTTGCGGTACGAAAGTAGTATCGTATCGGTACAAAATCCCTAGTGTGGACAGGGTATTAAAGACTAATAATAAAGACGTACACAAATCATTCATTCTTTTACACCAAATCAATCAGCGTTTGGTGCATGATGTTTGCTTCTTGGCATCCTTTTGTTTGGCTTTTAATCGATTATTTCACTGACGTGAGGAATCGCAATCAAAATATCTGTGACTGTTCTAAGTGGTGAATTTACCCATTAGAGCACAAACACTAGAGACACATCACATCAAATTTTTTTCTTCAGTTGGCACTAGATCATTAGTCCCTTTCAGTCACAATCTCTCCTCAGCTCAATAAACTAATTGGATGCATGCACGGACTGATTGATTTCGATATTCAATTCAAAGTCTATCCTATACAGTGCCAGATAATCACATTGCCCGGATCATAAATTATTCGCAGAGGACTCTTTTTAAAATGATCCGTTTCTGTAAAGTCACAGAAACACTGCAGGCAGGGCCGGTTTTAAAACAAAAGGATCCTGTGACAGCATGTGATTATTCCACCCTGGGCAGATTAGTGCTCTGTGGTCTGCTGGAGGTTAAACCGGACAGAGAGAAAACACCAGAGCGTTCATTCACTCATTCTGTCTGGAGCCTCCACACATACACACAAAATAGACGACTTGCAACCACGTGATCAAAATGTGCTACGTTATGAGCGCCCGCCATGATGGTGGATATACAAAGCAGCTAGGATGGCAGCCGCTGAAAGCGTGTCTGTAAACGACGCTGAATTTTCTCAGTATTGCCACGAATTGATGCTTGACCGAAGATTCAATACAAAGATAGATAGATGTGTGTGATTTTGACCTATATATTATTTTTAAAAAAGTCAGACTTTTCTAAAGATAAAGGCCCGGTCCCACTGGCCGATGGACACAAAACGTATGCAAAAAGGACACAGCGGACGAGCAAAATTTCGGGGGTGGCTCTATCCGTTTTCGTCCGCTCCAGAAAAGGACAAAATTGGCGAAAACAGAACGGAAAAGAACGGACGTGGGTAGTATATAGCGGGGATGTTAAACGCATGTTCATAGGAAGCTTAGCGGATGAAAGTGGATGACAGCTCCGAAGGGGTTACCGGTGGTAACTGAGAAGCGGACGCATAGCAGAAAGAGCGGATGCATAGCAGATGAAAGGGATGCATCATGTACGCCTAACGGAAACAAAGGGGATGTTGCGCGGATGTATATCGGATGCAGACCGTTCACTGCGCATGCGGGGGGTATGAATTGCATCTGCTCCGCGGATATAAAGGGATGCAGCACGCACGCCGTCAGCATAAAGTGGAAAGACCTGCTGGCGGCTACATCGATACATCTCTACTACTAGATGATTTTCTCCCCCTTTTTATACAAAATATCGATTGTCCGCTAGGTGTCCTTCTACATACTCTAGACATACTCCAGACATCCTAAATATACGAGATACATCCCAGATATAAACGCTTTGTCCGTTTTGAATACTTTATATACGAGATGCATACGCTTACATCCGTTCTATTTCCGTGCTACTAACGATGAATAGACGTTTCATGTACCTTATCTTTCCTCCCTCTTTCCGTTTTCAGCTGCAGCAGATGTGAGTTGCGAGGATGCCCAGAGGATGCAGAGAGGATACAGCAGACGTTTAACGGATGACGACGGACATAGAACGTTTGTTGCTCGTATATGTCGCGGATTTACATCGTACACGGCGGAAAGTTCATCCGTTCTAAAAGTTTTGTGCAGCTCAAAACTTTTTGCGCGGATGAAATCACAGTGGACGGATGCTCGATGGATAGAGCGTATGAAGCACGTATGCAATGAGTACACAACGGATGCATAGCGTTTTCCAACGGATGGCCAAGATTTTTTTACGTTTTACATCCTCTTTGCATCCGTAAGTGCAGTGGGACCGGGCCTTAAGACACTTTTACTGACCATCGAGTACCCAGATGTATCGTGCTCTATCTGGTTTGGCTGCCAAAGAATCAAGTCCGACCTTGGACGAAACAGAGCCCATGTTCCGAGTGGGTGCCCAGTCTGGATTGTTTCTGTCGTATAATTTTTCTGGCACTCCTAGAAGCAAAATGGTAATACACGAGCTAAAATAATAACAGAGTGAACCACGACAAGAGAACACTCATTTTATAGCAAAATTCTAGCAACACGAAATAAAATTCTTCCATATCATCGAGAAAGCTTTTGAATCTCACCAGAGATAAAATTATTACTGCAAATACGAGCTGCTTTGGTTTTAGCCACCGTTAGATCAGCCCTGCTCGGCTCATCTCCTCTCCGTACTAAGCCTCAGAGCTTCCTCGCCCCCTTTCCAAATCACTAAAAAATCAGAACGTGCCACGGTCACGAGTACTGTTGTGACCACAACCGCATACAGCACAAAGATATGGCAGAGCTAAAAGAACGCTTAATAGTGAAAAAACAGACTTGCGCACCCATGACTGTTTTGTATGGAATGTCGCTTGATCCCGCGTTTGTATCTCCTTCAACATGGCCGACATGGTTGTAAATGTTATGATAAAGCTCTCACATATGATTACGAGTTAAACTTGTTATTCCCAGGCTTCTGAGCAAAATTGGATGTGCTCTCTTTAGAGAGAGGCCATACTGTCTATCCCGTGTCAGTGACACTAGCCAATCATGTGCATCTGTGAGCTCATGGATGCAAAAGAGGGTAGAAAGCACTTTCCTCTGAGTAGGTTATGCTGCATGAACAACACTTCAAAAAGCTAGTCATGTGTCTCGGAGAAGCACACGCTACCCTTCAAAGACCCTTGCTGGAGAATCACGTGAAAATTAAATCTTTGCCAATTGAAAAAAAGTGTCTGAACCATAAGGTGTAGTCTAAAACCTATATACACACGTTTCATGTGACGTTCAGGATTTCTATGGTAAGCCTTTGTCCATTTATGTGAAAATTTGAATAAAAAAAAAAAAAAAAAAGACAGATGAAAGCCTCATTAGTGCCTCAAATAAAACCAATAATATAAAAATAAATCAAAACGATACGTAATAAACACTGCTACTGTCCTTAGCAGTACCAATCCAAAACTACAACCCCAATTCCAAAAAAGTTGGGACAAAGTACAAATTGTAAATAAAAATGGAATGCAATAATTTACAAATCTCAAAAACTGATATTGTATTCACAATAGAATATAGACAGTGTTGAAAGTGAGACATTTTGAAATTTCATGCCAAATATTGGCTCATTTGAAATTTCATGACAGCAACACATCTCAAAAGAGTTGGGACAGGGGCAATAAGAGGCTGGAAAAGTTAAAGGTACAAAAAAGGAACAGCTGGAGGAACAAATTGCAACTCATTAGGTCAATTGGCAATAGGTCATTAACATGACTGGGTATAAAAAGAGCATCTTGGAGTGGCAGCGGCTCTCAGAAGTAAAGATGGGAAGAGGATCACCAATCCCCCTAATTCTGCGCCGACAAATAGTGGAGCAATATCAGAAAGGAGTTCGACAGTGTAAAATTGCAAAGAGTTTGAACATATCATCTACAGTGCATATCATCATCAAAAGATTCAGAGAATCTGGAAGAATCTCTGTGCGTAAGGGTCAAGGCCGGAAAACCATACTGGGTGCCCGTGATCTTCGGGCCCTTAGACGGCACTGCATCACATACAGGCATGCTTCTGTATTGGAAATCACAAAATGGACTCTGGAATATTTCCAGAGAACATTATCTGTGAACACAATTCACCGTGCCATCCACCGTTGCCTGCTAAAACTCTATAGTTCAAAGAAGAAGCCGTATCTAAACATGATCCAGAAGCGCAGACGTCTTCTCTGGGCCAAGGCTCATTTAAAATGGACTGTGGCAAAGTGGAAAACTGTTCTGTGGTCAGACGAATCAAAATTTAAAGTTCTTTATGGAAATCAGGGACGCCGTGTCATTCGGACTAAAGAGAAGGACGACTCAAGTTATCAGCGCTCAGTTCAGAAGCCTGCATCTCTGATGGTATGGGGTTGCATTAGTGCGTGTGGCATGGGCAGCTTACACATCTGGAAAGACACCATCAATGCTGAAAGGTATATCCAGGTTCTAGAGCAACATATGCTCCCATCCAGATGACGTCTCTTTCAGGGAAGACCTTGCGTTTTCCAACATGATAATGCCAAACCACATACTGCATCAATTACAGCATCATGGCTGCGTAGAAGAAGGGTCCGGGTACTGAACTGGCCAGCCTGCAGTCCAGATCTTTCACCCATAGAAAACATTTGGCGCATCATAAAACGGAAGATACGACAAAAAAGACCCAAGACAGTTGAGCAACTAGAATCCTACATTAGACAAGAATGGGTTAACATTCCTATCCCTAAACTTGAGCAACTTGTCTCCTCAGTCCCCAGACGTTTACAGACTGTTGTAAAGAGAAAAGGGGATGTCTCACAGTGGTAAACATGGCCTTGTCCCAACTTTTTTGAGATGTGTCGTCATGAAATTTAAAATCATCTAATTTTTCTCTTTAAATGATACATTTTCTCAGTTTAAACATTTGATGTGTCATCTATGTTCTATTCTGAATAAAACATGGAATTTTGAAACTTCCACATCATTGCATTCCGTTTTTATTTACAATTTGTACTTCGTCCCAACTTTTTCGGAATCGGGGTTGTAATACCAGTAAAGTCCCAGGTTAACAACCTGAGTTTTTGAAACTGTAGTCAGTCAAATTATTTAAAGGGGGTGGGAGAGACATGACCCCCCCCAAAAAAAAAAAAATTCCACGATTGTCTCTCTCACCCATTAGTCTTGTTTTATTTATTCATAGCTACATGGCCGGCTAGTGGCCTAGTGGTAGCGTGTCCGCCTCTCGATCGGGAGATCTATTCACAGTTGGGTCATACCAAAGACCATCATAAAAATGGTACCCATTACCATCTGGCAAGGCATGCTGTAATACAGATGCGAGTGGGGAGTTAAACTCTCGTGGTTACCAGAGGACTAGCCCCCTACTGTAACCCTAGCTATGTAATAGGCAAGAGGCCGAGGGCTGTGGAAACGGAGATCGGCACCACCCTATGTGCCACATGGCACAGGAAGGACTTTAACTAACTAATAGCTACATGGCAGAGGAGCAGCATCAGTAAGCTACCAGTTATCACTCTGCCATTCAAACCAAACCATTTGCAACTGGCTTTCACAAAAAAAAAAAAGTGTTTGGTGTATATATTTAAACAAAATGCAACTCAGGGTGCTGTGATGAAATCTAGAAAATAAAGTGCAGAATAAATAACACGCCATCACTTTGTGGTTAAACGCTGACCAAAGATTTTGTTGAGCATGCAAACAATGCACTAGAAGAAAAAGCCTGTCACATGTACACTCAAGGACTGTGAAATTCCTCCTCTGCATTTAACCTATCCGAAGCAGTGAACACAAGTGAGCAATGAGCAGCTACGTCTGCTACGGCACCCGGGGAGCAGTTGGGGGTTCGGTGCCTTGCTCAAGGGCACTTCAGCCATGATTCAGAGGGAGGGGAAAGTGCTGGTCATTTACTCAACTCCCAACACATTTTTCCTGCTGGTCCTGGGAACCAAACCAGCGACCCTTTGGGCCCAAGACTGCTTCTCTAACCATTAGCCTCCCACTACATCAGACATTCATTTATAAAAGGACCTGGTAACTGGCTCGCCATATTTTATTACACTACATTATATTGGTATTTCCGCTTGTGAAATGGGATGCCCAGTAGATTTAGGATTTGTAAGCCCTAGTTACACATTACAATACAGGCATTTAGCAGACGCTCTTATCGTACAACATAGCCAAAGTATCCTGGGGAACAGTTGAGGGTTAGGTGCCTTGCTTGAGGGCACTTCAGCCATTCCTGATGGTCCAAGAAATCAAATCAGTGACCTTTTGGTCCCAAAGCTACTTCTCTAACCATTAGGCCATGGCTTCCTACATGGTTGAGGTATGTATCGATTAAGTCTAAATCTCTGGATTACAAGACAAGTAGTACTACGCATATTCAGTGTTTGATTCACGCACTCACTTCCATGTGGGGTCTGGGTGCTCTTATCCTTATAGAGCTGTCGTTGCTCTGGAGCGCTGATGTCGCGTCTCAGGAGCCACATGGCACACGACTTGGCTCGTCACTCTCCCAACGGTAACCAACTGATCTGTGGACAGGTCAAGTGGTCAGATCAGATATGGCACAGAAACTAGCCATTTATTCAATTTCTCATGGAGAAGATTAGGTTTGCTGAGCTGGTATCTTGAGATCTGCTGCCCCCGAGTGTACAAAAGTATGTTCACATGTTCTGTACACACTACAGGGGCTGACCAGTGTTTAAGGTTCTAACATATCTGGTTCTACTTCTAAGCAATAAGTTGCATGTGCCATTTCTTCTTTAATACTTCATACTAATCATGTCAAGTAAGGGTTCCACCAGGGTCTTGGGACAGAGTTTGTGTCAATTTCTACCCCCTTCTTGACAGGCTAAATAATTCAGAGTTATTCTGGTCTTTCATTGCAGTTTCCAAAAACTGCATTGCTCAGAATTTACGGGCTCATGGGTCGACAGTTTCCCATAGTCAGTCAAGGTGTTCCAGAGTTCCATCATGCTCTTCAAAAACACACTACAGTAGTCCTCCAAAAACACTGGAGCGTCAATGATGGTAGGTGATATTGCCACCCCGCCCTGAGTATTCCTAGGATAGTCTCCAGAAGCAAAGTAATCCTGACCATAATAAAGCGCTTCCATCCATCTTGGCACATCACTACAGTGACGTGGCCGCTCTGACGTCTAGGGAACATTACAGTAGTGGTTTCCTGTTGCCTTCTATTGGATTATGATCGAGGTTCTCTCATCTCAGCCATTCACACTCACACCTACGGTCAGTTTAGAGCCACCAATTAGCCCTCTTTGGGCTGTGGGAGAAACTGGGGCACTGGGAAGAAACCCACACAGAGAACATGTACAGTAAATTCCACACAGAAAGGCCACTGTCAGCCACTGGGTTTGAACCCAAAACCTTCTTGCTGAGAGACGATAGTGCTAACCACTTGCACCACCATGCCGCCAATAAAGCTCTTACTGAAGATAAATGAATTTTGGGGGGGGCGGGACCTCATACCAAACAATGCATAATGATCATGCTCCCCGTCAGTCACCTCCGTGCTCCTCCTCATGAGATCATCATATTACAATGTTCCTAAACAGAGTTGATTACAAATCATGGAAGCGCCAACCTCTGCTTTGTCAAATGGCACCAGCTCACACTTAATCAGTAGGCAAAGTTTCACCTTCCAGTTAACTGGCTCCATCAGCGGCTTCCCACAAGATACCTAGTGCACTGATGAGCCGGTCATATCTGCAAAGCAGAATAATAATGGCACTTATGGTCATGTAAATATAGTCAATAGTCTCATTTTCATCACTCAAAGAAAGACTCATTTGCAGCTGAAGTGTGATCTTGGTATTCTCCAGACTCATTAGAAGTATGGAACTTAGTCCCTAACAGATACAACAGGTTTGTAGGATTCATGTCGAAATGGTGATGTGAAAAACTGCTTGGTGACTGAAAAAATAGTTACTGGAAGACGTACATTATTTTGACAACAGCCAAGTTATTGCCATTCTATTAAAAACGGACTTATGAAAGAAACCACATTCCTATTCGCCAACACTGATAGTCATTGACGTTCAAACTCGACTACGAGAAAACTTGGGTTGAGCTAGTGAAACCACCTGTAGCTATTCAAAACTTCACGTTTATAAGTACTAGGGGCTGTATCAAAATCAGCTTTACACCGTATATTTAACAATTATTCCATGAAATCAAGTCGTACATGAGCTGATCACGCAAATCCATGTACAATCAGTGAGTGGAATAATTGTTTTATTCTATCCACATTCACTGGATTTTGAGAAACTGAACATTTTTATTTTTCGCAAATTCACTAAATAAAAACTTCATACAAAACCAACAAAATCATTTCCGCTTAGCGGACACGTGTAGTAAAATTTGACAAGATTTACATCAACAGTCGATCAATGAACACACATTTTATAGAAAAAATTAAGCTTCAGAATTTTCAAGTAGAGTTGGCTCAGCAAAACACTCCATTTTGTTTTTCGCTACTCACGGTATAAGAGCTGATATACTAGTAGTCGAGTAACCAATCAGAGCGCACAATTGCTCATATCCAGTGAATGTGGATAGAATAAAGACAAATATACTGATCATTACAGGCAAAGCCCAAGCAGATATTCCATAGCATTATACAGAGCCAGGGTTGATTCACTTCAGAACATGATTCAAGCTGTTTATATTATATTAAAAAAAAAAAAAAACCTTCCCCTTTTGAATTGTCAGGTTTAAAAAAGGTTGAGTTCAGACCTACCAATCAACTTTCATCCAGCCCTGGCAGTGACAGCTAGCCACTGTGGTGCGTTGGTTTCTACTTCATCTTGTTGACACTTTTTTTTTTTTAAATACACAAAGAACTTTGGTTATTGTACTGCCTGAGTAAGCCTGAGCCGACAGAGTCAGTGGCAGAACAGCAGGAGTGATCCCTCTCCATGCCAAATCAAACTGACACCTCGCCTGCAGCCATAAAAACTTGTGAAATACAGATTTTTCTGGCCGTCAGGAGAAAGACGGACAGACTCAAAAGCGCACAGCACTTACAGCGCCCCAATCCCATTCGACACCTTAAATTAGATTAATGGATTACAGAAGAAGAGTAGCTTCGGCTTTCCGTTTCCTCATTTCGGTCGTCCGTTGAAACCGAGACACTTGCTCAATTCTGTATAGAACCACTGATTTTATAGAGCTACTGATCCATCCTTAGAAAGTCAATAGTTCTAAATAGAGTTGAGGACTCGAATCAAAGGTTCAGATTCGGATTAGGAGGATGAAGCAAGTCGGGATACAGCCCAGACCAGAAATCATCCAAACACAAAGGCTTTTTTTTTTTTTTTTTTTTACTTTTTCTTCATCTGTATGCAGGTTTAGGTAAACAAATATAAATTCAACATACAACATCGGGACTCAAACCATACCAGAAACTTGGGATACAGCTCATGAAGTTTGATTAGGAGTATGGAGAAGTAATTTGAGATTCAGCCTCCAGCACTGAAGACTTGGATTAGACGTATGGAGCAATTTAGGAAGGATACAGCTTCTGACACCAAAACCAATTTGAGGCAGTCTATGACAGACTTGGATTATGAGTAAGGGACATTTTGGGATACAGCCCATGAAGCTGATCCAAATTGGATTAAGGGTATAGAGACAAAGTCGGTGGTCGCTACCTATTGATGACAGGATTCCAAGTTACATTTCTTGTGTATAGTATAGAAGACAGACGGTGTGTGCTTGTTTATATACTTCTGAGGACCAAACACCCCCACAAGGGATGGTCAAATCTGACAATTTTGACCTTGCGGAGACATTTGGATGGTCCTCACAAGGACATTGCTGTTGTGTTTTTTTTATTTTTATTTAAATAAAGTTTCCGTTTCGTTACTGAGGTTAAGGTTTGGTGCAGGCACAGCATTAATAATTGTGTCAATGGAAGGTCCTCACAAGGATAGTGAGAAACACGTGTGCGCGCACACACCTGATTTTTTTTGTTTTTGGAATGCTACAGATTAGATCTTTACGACTGCCAATGACACTTGGCGCCATCTAGTGTTCACTAAATTTATCACATTAATTTGGTAAATCTTGGGGGGGGGTCAGTGATTCACATCAGATTAGATAGAAAAAGAAAAGTGCAGAAAGGTACTATGAGGAAAAAGACAGGAAATAACGGAAAGGGGAAAATAATAAAGGGGTAAAAAAAATAATCAAAATCAAAGCACCACATTCTGACAAAATGCTTTTTATTGTTTAAAACTGGAGTGAACGGTTCATGAGTGACACACTGATAATTACATATTGCAAAACCTATGTTAAATATCTAACATAAGATGAATATAAGCAGAAAGTATCCTTATGCAGAGCTTAAAGCATGTTACATCACAACACTTATTTATAGGAAACACTGAACTGTTCTCTCACTAGCTTTACTTACAGCCACGTCATGATGTTTGTGGAAGTAGATCAGATCTGGGAAGCTTGTGGGCTGATGCTATTCACAGTTCACTCTGAATGGAAAGCAGACCAATTCCCAAACAGGCAGCATGAAATACAGCTTTAAACAGAGCTTTTGTGGATGGGTTTGGCAGCTACATAGCCACAGCAGCTCTTTACTGGAACTTTAACACAATATAAAGAAAAGGTGTGACTAACAAGATGAAAGCAGGGAAAGAATGGGACCAAAAAAAAAAAAAACCCTTCAGAATCAGCAGCTGAACTATCAAGCATTAGTTCAAATGTGATGAGCTACGATGTTAAAGTTCTGGATTATGATTTGTATTATTCTTGAACTGTCACTGAATGTGTGTAAATTTGCATAAAAATGTTTGCACTTGGGGAAATATTGCCATAAAACGTTTTATATATAAAAAAAGAAATCAATAAGATGCACAAAGTAAGTGCTTTGTATAAAAGTTTTTCTCCCCTCTTCTGATTTCTTCAATTATAAAATATATGACAAATCAGTTAAGCAATAACAGTTGCATAGCTGAGAAAATGGGTTAATAGTGCAATACAATAAAGGGGGCTAAACATTTGTCCAATTATATACAGGTAAATAATAAAGTACATTTCTTTTAACACTGTTTATTTAAAAAAAAAAAAAAAACCTAATAAATGTCAAATAAACTCGGCACATAATATACACTTGATTTTAAACTAGTTTAACATTTCCGGTCAAGTGAAACTTGGACATATTAAAAGATTAGGGCTCGGATACACATTTATATTGAAGCTATCTATAAGGAAGAAAGTCTTTGGAAGGGATGAGACATACCAGGATACACTTTTCAAGTTTGCAACATGTAAATGAATATATAGGCGTACTAACGGGTAAAGATTTCTACTGCAAACGGATATGTACACGGACTACACTTTAAGGGCGTTAACAGGCAAGTTTATTCTTTCGAGGTCACAGTGTTAATTTAGCGCGTTTTCTGTTCACACGCTCGGCTTGATCAGACATTTAGTCCGTCATTGTAGCTGAAGATTTCTAGCCAGCTTTAAATAGAAGAGATGCTCATTAGATTCGTGATTGAAGTCTGATTCATGAACAATAATGATGGGAAAATGCACTTCACTTCACAGAAACCCACCCAGCTCTTCAAAAGTAAAACCAGTATGAAATCTATAAAAAAAAAAAAAAAAAAAGTTTTGTAAATTAATATTGACTTGCTGAAATAAGTGCCGCATGGCTGAAAATGGAATTAAATGCACTGTACATTCTCCCGTCATTATTGCTTGCCAACACAATTCTTAACCATGTATTGAAAGGAAAGTTCAGTACTCAAAAACAAAAGGGTGATCTCTGGCCTTTTCACAGCACTCTACATGGCTGCTTCCGAATTATTCAGATTTGTGCAGTGGATGAAAATCTACTGACAGATGGTAGAAGTGTGTGCGCGCGCACCCATGCTTCTTGTAAACACGTTCGGTTTTCATGTAGGGTGTGCGCATGGCGACTGAGTGGGCTGTGCTCCATGCTGAAGAGATGGCACTACCTTTCACGGGAGCCATTTATGTGTTCGTTCCAAGCTGAAGTGATGAAGTGGCAAAGCGTTCTTCGAAACATTTTTTTCATGAAATGAACAACCAATGGCACTTTTGAGCCCTAAATCTGGATCTTTCAGAGTGTTTCAAGTGAAGGGTGGAGCCATCAGAGGGAGTGGGCCAGAGTCCTGTTCAGAATCGACCACATCCTTATACCACCAGTCAAAAGTTTGGACACGCCTAATTCAATATTTTTTCTTTATTTTTATTAATATAAAAAAAAAAAAAAAACCTTCATGTCTTAAAATAATGGTAATTTCTCGTTACTTAGTTGAACGGTTCAGGACATATGCATTACTACAGTTGCAGAATAGAGCTATTTATTATTATACATACAGGACACTTTCAAATGGAATAAAAACATATATTCTACTCCTTTCTAACAGGTTTCATTCATTTGGTTTGACAGCATGCAATATTGTTAGCATATCGCTTATCCTACATGTACTACACCACTCTACTCAATGGAGAATAAGCGTGCAATATTGCACGTTGTCAAGACATGTCACACGCCGGAGTGAGAATATCCAGTGAGAAACTTTTCTGCTGCGCATACACAACCATTTCTGTGTTCGCCAGGAAAGAGAAAGACGCGTCGAACACCCAAAAGGCTACCAAAACTTCATTACATATTCTTCATAAGCCGTGGCAAACTATTACACAGCTCAGCCAAACGCACCAAAAAAGCAACAGGATTTTGCAAGGGATTAGCAGCAAGTCGCTCTGTTGATTTTAAAGAACTAAGTAAATTACAGAGGGAAATGAATACTCAAGTCCGAGTGAAAAATACTGTAATGAGCGTGCAGTGTAGAAGAGGAGTCTGGAGACAGAAATCATCTTGGTCGTTAGCCTGTGCTACTTGCTCTCGATAGCACTGGCTTGGATGCTTTATTAGCAATCGCTAACACCACTGATGAAC
Organism: Neoarius graeffei; assembly: GCF_027579695.1. Lineage (NCBI taxonomy): Eukaryota > Metazoa > Chordata > Actinopteri > Siluriformes > Ariidae > Neoarius > Neoarius graeffei. Next base: position 77,405,917 of record NC_083578.1, read on the forward strand.
GCTACACCGGCTGGAAGGTGACTTCACTGCTGTGCTGATGGCGCCGACTCGCGGGTAAGCAAGCGCTGGCCTTTGAGAATGCAGATTTGAAGAGTGTGTATGTATTATAATAATAGCTGGCGTTGAGTGGTATATCAGATATATTCCATTCAGCTAACAATTCATTCAACATTATGCTAGCTGAATGGAATATAACGCCAGTCAATATTACATTATTTTTATATATATATATATATATATATATATATATATATATATATATATAAACAAACACTTTTCCTTGGCTGAAACTGAGATTGAAGTTGATCACTTCAAGCTTCTTGGTGTAACCATCTCTTCCAACCTTACTTGGAATTCCCATATCAATGACATGCACTAAAGCCAGCAAACTGCTGTATGCTTTGCGTATCCTGAAACGCTCTGGCGCCCCACCAAAAGATCTGGTAACCGTCTACTGTGCATTCATTCGTCCTGTTCTTGAGTACGCCTGCCAGGTTTGGCACTTTGCTCTGCCACAATTTCTTGCTGAAGAACTAGAATCCATTCAACGTCGAGCACTAAAGATCGCTCTACCAAGCTTATCTTACAGTGATGCTCTCTGCCATACTACATGTTATCCACCCTCAGCCAACGAAGACTGGCTCAATGCCAGAGACTCTATAAAGAAGTCACTCTTCAAGGATCTAACAAACTGAGGGATCTGTTATCGGATACAAAAAAAAAAAAAAAAAAAAAAAAATTCATACCATCTCCGGAACCCACGCAACTATCAGACGTTCAAGTGCAGGACTAAGCGATTTCAAAGTAGCTTTGTACCTAGCTGTGTTAAGATATGGGATAATGATTTATAGGACGTGATATTTTGATTATTATATTTTTATAGAGTAACAATGATTTTTAATTGTATATTTGTAAATATCTATTTTTCAAACACATGGTTTGCAATTGATATTAATAAAATCATTATATTGAACTATTTACTGTTTGATCTCAGACATTAAGACAAGAAACGCGTCCACTAACTTTTGACGAGGCACCCGTTAACTGAAAAGCATTCCAGGTGACGAACTCCTGAAGCTGGTTAAGATAATACCAAGTGTGTCCAAAGCATCAAGGTAAACGCTGGCTACGTTGAAGAATCTAAAATATGAAACTTTTTTTTTTGTTTCCCACATAATTCCATACATGTTCCAGATGCCATTCCACAGTTTTGATATCTTCAGTATCATTCTACAATGCAGAAAAACCGATGAATGAGTAGGGGTGTACAAACTTTTGACTGGAACTCCAAGTTAATTTCACGTACAGAACGAGCACGCACCATGTCCCCCCCCCCCACAGTTCATTCTGCATCAAACCAGTTGATAGAAATGATTGTTGCACGTGGGTGGGGTTAAAAATGTTAACGCCGTCATCCATGAGAAGGCAAACTGCCATCATGTTGCCCGCTATTTGGACTGATGATGGTTTAACACCCTTGAGGGTCAACATTTTGGTCATGGCATTATATTACATCGTTATATCTCACTGACCTTAAATGGAAAGTAAACCAGTCTACAAGTGCAACAACTGAAAGAAGAAAAAAAAAAAAAAAACACGTTATTGAGTACAATGTTAATGGGCTGAATCAGACAAGTGGGTTTTGTGCTGTTTATAGTGCCCTGTCAACAAGACACTGTGTTCTATTTTTTTTGTCACACACTTCATTACCCAACATGGGGTAAGTGCACAACCTGTATGTGTTCCCATATACATTTCTAAGATCCTTTAGAAAACTATAATTGCACTAGAAAACTAGAATTCTGGATCTTGATCGTTTAGATGTCTGTGTAATGTAAAAAGTAGAAAGAAGAAGAAGAAAAAAAAAAAAAGATAAACTACTTTAAGCAAATGTGACATTCTATAACTGTTTGCTCGAGTGTTCTTCAATCCCAACCCTGGCAGATCACAGTACTCCAAACGCATCATCCATGACCTCACTAACTATGATCTGAATGACCGTATTATGTGAGTCCCCAAGCCTGGAAGTGAAGAACCCCATCTTGAACCTCATCTCCATTCTCATGCCCTCAAATAAGTGACCCTTAGTAAGGCGTGGTGCCCTCCCATTCCACCAGGTACTGCACCTTGCCCTCTGGCGTGACCCTGCGTGCCAGAACCTGATACTTTTCGCCACATGTGAGGCGCCCTGCTGCGCCAAAGTAACTGGTTATAGAAGACTTGAGGTGTGAGAGGGACGTGTCATCTTCGCTCAGGCTTTCAAAGGTGTGGCTGTCGATGGCACCGCCCATTACGTCCCCGGACTCGGCCACTGGCGTACCCACTGGACTCAGCTCGCTCTCCATCACCTCCCGCTTACTGGCCAGAGCACTGTAGTTGGATGAAGGAAGCTTCCTCTTCCGGCTGCCCACGTTCTTCCTGTCCACATGGAGGTGCGAATGGATTAGTTCAAAGATAAATTATACTACAAAAATCACACAGGATATTACAAGGTGAACTGAAGTCAAATTATCATCAAAATTCTATTTCTCATTTTATTAAATGTAGGAATGCATTTTTGATCGCTATTTTGCCGCTGCTATAGCAAGTTATGAGTGTGTGAAATATGCTCTAATACATCAGTCCATATGTCAAAGCGATGACCGTAAACGAGATTCGTTGAGACCTGTGCGAGACATCGTAGGACGGAAGTAAAACGTACAGCAGAAATCAAAGTGACCAACATCTGCCAACGTTGTCAAAAGACACACTGACGTAATCAAGCTGGGAGTTTTGTTTGTTTTGATAGCAATCAGGAAAATTTGAAAAAAAAAGTAGGCAGTAATCGTCATTTAAACTTGTTTTTGTGCAATACTTCGTTTGGGAAACAGTTTTCAAAATGGCGGCACCGACACCTGGCTGATACGTCGCGTTTCGAAGTCTCACACAAGTCTTGTGAAGATCGCGCGGATAAGCGACGCCTGCCGTGGACCAAACGCACCAAATTCAACACGGCTAAAAACCGAACAGGCCGATAAGTATAATATTTAATTGCAATTAGTTGCTAATACGAGTCACGATATAAGGTTACTAAAACTGAAAACGTAATTGAATAACACGTTAATTAAGAAATAAAGCAAGTTTAAAAATGACTTCAGTTCTCCTTTAAAACACTACAGCACTGTTCACTCTAATCGATAATATAATGCAAATTATTTCTAGCATACAGTACTGTGCAAAAGTCTTAGGTACCATATTTTTTTTTCCATACAAACTATCCATTTCTAGCCTGGCAAGCCAGACTAAATGTGAATATTTAGTCTGGCCTCGATCCGTAGACATTTCCGACGGGTGTGGGAGGAACAAACCGCTGTCTTTCAAACTGTGTGTGTATAGGCCAACGCTCTGACCAATCAGCGCAACAGTGACTGTGACATAGTCAGAGCAACAGAAAGCAGTGGGGGAGGCCTTGAAATAATTAATTTTTCAAAATGCGTATTGATTAATAAACAGATTCTAGATATTAAGAAGTTTGGAGATAATGACCACAAGTTTGGAGTCTGTACCACATACTTAACACACTTTTTTTCAAGTGTTTTTCAAGGGTTTGCTTAAACTGTTTTTGAGAGTTTTTATTTAGTGGTGTTTGGTGAAATAATTTCCCTTAAATTTAAAATAACGGGAAAATAAGAAACAATCAAAAAGTAATGTTTCAAAGCTGTTTATTAATTCTTCGTACTGCACAAACTAGCCCCATCCTTTTGGCTACGAGCGGAGCCAGCTGGTAGATCAGACTTTTGCCATAGCCGGTCGGCAAAACAGCGAAAACGTCCTTCTTGAAAAGGAATGAGCGGAGAGCCTCTTCCTGCTCATGTTTCAACGAAAACTCCAAGTCTAATTCTTCTAAAACTGATTCCAAAGCGGAGTCAAACGCGCGCTGTTCACTAGCCGTAGCCATCTTTCCTGTTGTGCTTTCTCCAGCGTCGCGCAGCTTTGTCGTCACTCCTGCAAAAGCCCGCCCAAAGAATCCAAACAAAAACCTTGCGTTGTGATTGGCGGGCACGATTTGATGCCCGGGGTGTTTTTGGTTATATGGTGCGAGGCTAGACCCACTCGCTAGGCAAAAATATTTTTGGCCGCTAGGCGGGTGGGTCTAGTTTACTAGGCTAATCCATTTCCATTTTATGACTTCTACATTATGAAGTCAGTACAAAAACATTTGAGTCCAAATGTTCATTTTCCAGCACAAAATTAAATGCTACAGAAAGGGGAAAAAAAAGCTTGTATCTGAGCAGCATATTACACAAGACAGAACATTTCAGATTAAAAAAAGAAAACATAATGAAAGCTGCTGGGTTTGGGTGCAAAATTAAGAATCAAGTGTGAAAGTGGCCAGAAGAACTGTGGCTGGTTCTGCAAGATGCTCAGTAAAACCTACAGCTCATTTCCTCATCAAACTGCACTCGCTGTTTTTTTTTTTTTAAAGCAAAGGGTCATCTCACACCAAATACTGACTTTCATTTATTATGGCTTACTGTGTACTGTTTATAGTATTTTTTTTTAATGTTGAAACATTTCATTATTTTTTTTTTTTTTTTAAGTATTTTTGGTCGACAGCATTTCTTTACATGTGCCTAAGACTTTTTTTTTTTCCACATTCCTGTATAAATGAGCCAATTTCCAAGAAACCGCGAACTTCCTTTCCCATTATTTTAAACGGGTAAAATTAGAAAGAGGAAGGAAAAAAATGAAGCAGTTCAACTCTTTCCACTCCCCTAATAGCTTTTCCTCAAGTGTTTTTTTTTGTCTCATCCCTTTCTTAACAGCTTGCACCAACTTTGTATCCATTTTGCAGGATTCATGGGATATTTATCATGATGAAAATGCAAAAGCACAGCTCCTGAGTGGCAACACAAGAAGGTTGTTCCCTATTGCTGGGAGATCCCTACTTTGAATCCTGATGATGCAAATCCAAAAGGAGCAAAACTGTGTGCGCTGTTTGGATGGGAGGAATGTCATACTCACCCTCCCCTGTCAATCACAGAGCACCAAGCATGAGGGTGTCTAAGCTCTTGCGAACGAAAGAGGGCAGATTGTGTTACACTGCCCTGTGATGCAGCATGAGCAGCAGCTCGAATATGTGCACTTGGCTGACTTCACGTGTCTCAGAGGAAGCAAAATGTCAGCCTTCACCCTCCATGGTTGATTGCCGTTACATGACAGGAGAGCGCTGGCTTTGGGGTGGGAATTGGCAGATAACCAAATTTGAAAGAAAAAAAATAAAAAAACAAAACCCTGCACTCATGCTAAACTAGCAGACTCTGGACCGTCCAGTCCAGTCAACGAGCATGACCGTTCATTATTATTCGGTGGCATTCAATTTTTGCAAGCATAGTCCAACAAACAAGGGACAGTCCAGTCAGACTCAAGAGGCAAGAGTTAAATTAGGCAAAGTGCAATTTGTCAAACATTTACAGAAGTTAAATTAGAAAAAAAAAAGCGCTCTAAATTTGTATTAATCCTTTTAGGGATTAGAATACTTTTTCAGCGAGAACAATTTGTAGTAATGCATTACCAATGCTCAGTGCGGCTGAAAGTAAACACAGTAAGTGCCTCATCTTCTGCCTAATGGTGCTTGCACAAACTGAGCACACGTAACACCAATTACCTCCAAGAAAGTTCGATAAGTACATGGGAAAAAGCACATCAGATGCCATGAACAGAAATGAAGTGGAAAGCATTGAAGCATTCCTTTAACACGCGCAACACAGAGTCCGAATTCAGCTCCCGACCAAAACCTAAACGACTACCATCATCTGCCACTAGATGTATGTCTTGTTCAGTGAAACACATTTAATTTCTGTTCTTGGAGCGAGCGCCTGGCTCTGTGGGCGCCTTTCACCATTTAAAAGGTCACGCTACAGACGGACATCCCGCTATTCTTTTTTTTTTCCCCCTCCTGCTCTACTTAAGCTTTCAGAGAGTTTACTATTCTGCATAATATGGCTGCAGGCTGAGATAACGGCGTCGAGGGTTACGCACAGCAAGGCTTTAAACCCACACACTGTGGCACTCCATTTGAGGATGATTAGAGCTGCTAAAACAGGAACTAGAGGCTGCAGTCTGAGCAGATGAAAGCAGGCGCATGGGAAGCAGATACTCGTAAGTGGTGCGTTTGATCCATCCCACAGTGCGCACCCACAGCAGGGGACATCCTCAGGATTCCAGAGCCGGCATCGACCCACGTGTTTTCAGGCGTGCACATCCTATCTAAACACGCTGAGCGCCGAGTGACTGCTAATGAGCAGAACACATCCAAAAATAAATAAGATTTTGGGGTGGGGGTCATTCATACATCTTGGCAGGGATGAAGACTATCTATTCTCTCATTCGCCTTCACACAATTTTTTAAATGTAATATTTATGTAGTAGATCTGACTTCAAAAGAAAGGATAATAAAACCCATTTCCTGACTGCACCCTGAACTGACCCAGGGGGACGCGGAGCATCACAGCTGGGAATTAGATGCTCTTGAGATGCCAAGAATAAACTGCACCACTGAAAAAGGGAACCTCCCCCCAAACAAGTTCCTTCACAGAATATCTATACTACCCCAAAACGTCACATTTCAAAACTCTCACTGGAAATAAAGGTCACAACAGCATAAGAATCAAATTACGGTAAGGACAGAGCACAAATTACTTTTTTTTTTTAAAAAACACCACTTAAACTCCTGCCTTCTGCTCAGTCAGACAGGATTGATTGGACAGTAGTTCCAGCTGCAGTACAAATCCCAGATTTAGATCAATGCTCTCATTCTAGGCACTGGTACAGTGGACACTCCATATAAACCATCCAGCCATCCATTATCTGTAGCCGCTTTATCCTGTTCTACAAGGTCGCAGGCAAGCTGGAGCCTATCCCAGCTGACTACGGGTGAAAGGCGGGGTACACCCTGGACAAGTCGCCAGGTCATCACAGGGCTGACACATAGACACAGACAACCATTCACACTCACATTCACACCTACGGTCAATTTAGAGTCACCAGTTAACCTAACCTGCATGTCTTTGGACTGTGGGGGAAACCGGAGCACCCGGAGGAAACCCACGCGGACACGGGGAGAACATGCAAACGCCGCACAGAAAGGCCCTCGCCGGCCACGGGGCTCGAACCCGGACCTTCTTGCTGTGAGGCAACAGCGCTAACCACTACACCATCATATCATCTCTAGCCACTTTATCCTGTTCTACAGGGTCGCAGGCAAGCTGGAGCCTATCCCAGCTGACAATGGGCGAAAGGCGGGGTACACCCTGGACAAGTCGCCAGGTCATCACAGGGTTGACACAGACAACCATTCACATTCACACCTACGGTCAATTTAGTCACCAGTTAACCTAACCTGCATGTCTTTGGACTGTGGGGGAAACCGGAGCACCCGGAGGAAACCCACGCGGACACGGGGAGAACATGCAAACTCCACACAGAAAGGCCCTCGCCGGCCACGGGGCTCAAACCCAGGACCTTCTTGCTGTGAGGCGACAGCGCTAACCACTACATCACCATGCCGCCCTTATATAAACCAATTTAAAAAAAAAAAAATACTATGGTGTTTATTTACCATTTTTGATGAAGACTCAAGGGTCAGTAAAGCTTAAGACTTCCAAGAAAGAAAAGTCTCCAGGATGGAGGGCTTTTTTTTTTATTTTTATTTCTCAACATGACGGGTCAATTGGAAGAAATTGAGGCTGATGAGGTAAAATCAAATGTTTATAGCTACTATAATGAACATAAATTAACTTGTTTTACATACACTCCATGACCGAAACAGCCGCGACACGACAGGACCTTTTTAGGGTGGCACAGTGGTGAGCACTGTCGCCTCACAGCAACAAGGTTCTGGGTTCGAGCCCAGCAACCAAAGGGGCCTTTCTGTGTGGAGTTTGCATGTTCGCCCCGTGTCTGCGTGGGTTTCCTCCGGGTGCTCCGGTTTCCCCCCACCAAAGACATGCAGGTTAGGTTAACATGGGCCTTGCACTGAAGTGCCCTTGAGCGAGGCACCTAACCCCCGACTGCTCCCTGGGCGCTGTAGCATAGCTGCCCGCTGCTCTGGGTATGCATGTGCGCTCATTGCTCACTAGTGTGTTCACTCCTTCAGATGGGTTAAATGCAGAGTTAAATTTCACAGTGTGCTTAAGTGTACGTGTGACAAATAAAGGCTTCTTGACTTGAAATGCGCAACGTGCAAGAATTAGTTCAAAATTTTTCACATTGTTGATCATTTTGAAACTTCTGACGCTGTCAAAGACGTCCATGTATTGTGTTGCAGAGATCTCTATTGATGTTAGCATGCTAACCAGCTAGCCCCGAGACAGGATGGACCTTCTGTTTGTCTTGTAATACCACTTTATACCTCAAGAGGTGATGAGTCACTGTAGCGTCCAGTTCAACATGAGTCTAAGAATGCCCATGACATCACTGTACACGCAAAAAAAAAAAAAAAGCAAGCCCCACCCCACCAGTTACATACACAGTAGCCTCGGAGCAATCGTTTTACAGACAAAGCTAAGGAAAACGGAAGCAAATGCATCGCTGCAATTCATCAAAACAACTGGAATCCACGCACCAAAGCGCAAATTTGCAGTTACCATTTTTTGTGCTGGCATGTTGCATTTCTGAAGAGCAACAAAAGGAACCTTACCATGGAAACTGTACTGCAATTCCAAGCAACACTATTTGGACAAAGCACGCACAAAAACAGCCAAAGACTAGATTACAGACCCTCCACTCACACACCCGGATGGACATACACTACGTTCAGACTGCAACCTGAAACGACCCATATCCGATTTGTTGTGAAATCTGATTTTTTTGTTAGGCCGTTCACATTACCAATTATATGAGACTTGTATGCAATCTCCAATATGAACGGAAAACGACCCAAAAGTGTCCCGCATGCGCAAATTGACATGTAATAAGCACATCTACATAATACGTAAACAAAAAAAAAAGCGCCATTGTTGTTGTTTTCCACCAAAGAGGCGGGATTAGCCAACACAGAATAGTGACGTTTGTCTCTTATTGATGACGTGTAGGTCGCATGAATGCGACCTGTCCGGTCAGACTGCAGTCGCATGTGAAAATAACGGATATGCATCGGAATTAGGACCACATATCCAAGCGGCCTGGGTCGCATGTGAAAAAAATCGGATCGTGTCGTTCAGATTGTCAATAACAAATCGGATACAGGTCGCATATGGGCAAAAAAATCGGATATGGGTCGTTTCAGGGTGCAGTCTGAACATAATCATATATAGCAGTGGTCTCTTGGCCGGCTCTCAAGAGTTTCAGCAGTTTGGTTGAATTTTATATATTCTTGTCCTGCTGTTAGGCCGTAATTGGCTTTATTAAGAACTGATGACTAAAGTTAGACTGTATGAACTCCGTAGCAGATCAGCTAAGTAGTGTCACACAACATTCAGTAAATGATTCTATAAACGTGTGGTGATGTGTTTTTTTTTTTTTTTTTGGGGGGGGGGGGGAACGGGGGGGACCTGTGCATTTCCTTGTTTCTTATGATGGAGATGGACACCCCAACTTTCTTGCGATAGACCGCCCCCTATTTGTTTGAAATGTGGCATATGAATTCGCCAAGTGGCCAATTCTTTCTCACTGCTCCTTTCATAAATACAAAAGGCTTTGCATGAAAGGGGAACTGAAGTCATTTTTAAACTTGCTTTGTTTCTTAACGTGTTGTTTAATTACGTTTTCGGTTTTAGTAACCTTATATCGTGACTCGTATCCGCAACTAATTGCAATTAAATATTATACTTACCGGCCTGTTCAGTTTTTAGCCATGTTGAATTTAGTTCGTTTGGTCCACGGTAGGCGCTGCTTATCCGCGCGATCTTCACGAGACTTGTGCGAGACTTCGAAACGTCAAGCGTCAGCGCCACCATTTTGAAAACTTCAAACAAAATATTGCACAAAAACGAGTTTAAAATGACTATTACTGCCTACTTTTTTCACACTTTCCTGATTGCTATCAAAAAACTTCCGGCTTGATTACATCAGCGTTCAAAAGAGGGCGCGGGTGTCTTTTGACGACGTTGGCAGATGTTGGTCACTTTCCCTGTGTCTGAAATCACTTCATACTCACTATATAGGGCACTATATAGAGAGGACGCCATTTTGTAGTGCTGTCTGAAACCTTAGTAAGGATTATTTTACACCCTATATAGTGCACTCAAAGTATCCCACAATGCATCACGAGAAGTGGTGTATAACGATGGTCACTAACCAAAACAATATATCCCATCATGCATTGCGGTCACACTGAAAGAAATCAAATTAAAAAAGTCTCAAATTTGATTTAATAAAAGGCAGCAGCAAAGAAGAAAGTATTCAGCCTTGATTTAAAAGAGCTGAAAGATGCAGGCACTTTAATTGATTAATGTGGGAAATGCGCTCGGTATAATATGGATTTATTACAAAAATACATGCGTGTATTTATTATTTTGAAAACCCACCAGCCGACTGATCTGGCACATTTTAATTGCGCGACAGTAATGACGTAAATACCAGCGCGACGGACTCGTGTCCGAAAGCTTTTTTTTTTTTTTTTCATTTTACCAATGAGCTCACTATATAGTCCTCTATAGAGTAATTCCCTATATAGGGAGTAGTGAACAAGTGAGTGATTTTGGACATGGCTTGATTTCCGCTGTATGTTTTACTTCTGTCCTACGATGTCTCGCACAGGTCTCAACGAATCTCGTTTACAGTCATTGCTTTGACATATGGACATATTACATAGCATATTTCAAAACACCCATAACTTGCTATAGCAGTGACAAAATAGCTATCAAAAATGCATTCCTATATTTAATAAAATGAGATAAATAGAATTTTGATGAAAAAAATAATGCCTTCAGTTCCCCTTTAAAGAACAAAACTCTCAAGACATGTCTTTTTCAGAAAAGAATCAAACTTGAGGTGGTAGCTGTAACTCTGCTTCACATCAGGCTGCGTCGATTATTTCCCGATAACCGTATGCCCAGTCCCATTTTATTCCTGACACAACTGAGCAAAAATGCCCTTCCAGCCTTGAACACTCAGCCACTGCTCACTAATCCTAAGAGCACATTTTGCCGATGGCTAGAACTTGAATTCTCTTCACAGACTGCCTCGGAAGTGGAAGTTTCCAGGCATGTTGATCTACAAAGGCCTGTCACGGTAAATAATCTATAATGCGTCATCATATTTCTACGAAAGCTGCCAGGGGTGGTTAATCCAGCGCTCAGTGAGCTGATGGACAGCTGTTGCTGGTTTCTGGCTCTAAAGCAGCACCAAGCATGCAAGAAGTGCCACCACTGAAGGAGAAGATCTTTTCAGACCTAGCTTTTTGCATCATGCTGCAGACACAAGGCTGGAAATCATGGCCAGACAGCAGCAGTGATGATTTTTAAAAAAAGGATGCAAGTGGGAGTTTAGCTGGCCTTGGTTAACGGACTGCTTCACAACCAGAAAGAAGCATTTATAATGGTGGAGGCAGAAAATGGAACAAGGAGAAATTAATCTCTCACAAAACACTGTTTCTTAGAATGACATTCTTCCTGGACAACAGAAAGTGTGAAAACTTTTACAATCTGTAATACGCACATACGAAACGACCCCAACCCTATGTGCCATCCCTCTTCCTTCGGTAAACCTGTGATGCATGGTGTTCATTGAAATGATTGGATCTTAAGTTATGATGCAGTAACAAGCTTAAACATCCAGGACAGGATTTCACCAAGGTTTACCAATCTCCATTTCTGAAAAGAACGCAGTAAAACTATGTTTTTTTGTACTTTTGCCCATCTGCACACTCAATTCCACTGAAACTTCATGTTTTATCAAGTTTACGAGGCTTTAGCACTGAGTCAAAGCTGAGCAATACCACAGTCATTTTATTTTTCCACACACTGGCAGCAGGAGGGCTGACTCACATGCGGGACTGACGGACGACTAACCTCCGCACAGCTCAGAGAGGTTAGCGCAAGCAAAAATGCAAGAACGTTGGACTTATTAAAAAAAAAAAAAAAAAGATATTGAACTACACAGCAGGCCCATATGTTTGGAAAGGTTCTAATCATTTTGGAAAATAAATATAAAAATATGCACTTCTGTTCATCTCTTGCAGATTTCCTGAAACCAACTTGTATTTCTACAAACTAAACTATCTGTAAATCTCCGATACGTCTCCTGGTTATGGTCTATAAAATCAGTCTCTCCCTTTTGAGTAAAACATGCTGTTCATATACGATACATATTTTAAACTAGGCTTCAATAAATGCTCACGCAATGCCATGAAAGCAGTCATTTCGACACATCACATGGCTTGACGGGTAAATCTATTCATCTGAATATTCCCACTGAGAGAACGGGAGAGAGTTTGGTTGTTCAAGCTTTAACACAGCCTCTTGTTTTCTGTTGGAGTTCATGCTTCACAATTATCACTTTATAGTCAAGAAATCGCAAAACATGTGGCTGAATCTCCAGCTGGTGCCGTGGACACAATGCATAGTAATCAATCACCCCCCAGTCCTGCATGGGCCTGTAATCATCTTCCTCTTTTTTTTTTTTTTTGGTTATTGATAAGAATAAGCACATTTCCCTACTTGGCCAAACCTCTCAGTTTGTTTTAGGGTCATAATCACAGATTTCCTGTAAAATTATAAAGCTGTCGAAAGCATATACAAACAGCCATGGCCTCACTTTCGCTTGAGACCTCAAGATTGGCATAGGAATAGTTTTTAGCATTAACAATAAATCTAATACAGTAATTTTTATGATAAGTGATTTATATAGGTAGCGGTCTGAATGAACGACCATGACGTCCGTAACGTCACAGCAGGAAGTCCATCGGTCTCATCGCCATTTCCGCTATACTAAAACACAGAGCTGACTGCAACGCTGACCCTCCATTTTGAGCCAACTTCTCGCCATGCCATGTAAATATGTTGCTGGCGGGTGCAGCAACACGACAGAAGGTGGATTTACGTTGCATTCATGGCTCAAGAATGTTCAAACTGCAAAGATTTAGATGCATTTTGCAAGTAGTTCATGGGCACATTGGGCGCCTATGAAGTGGTCTCTCCTCTGCTCTGCACATTTTACTGAAGACTCGTATGACACCCAGAGGTTGAGGAGCGTTGGCTATAAACCTGTATTGAAAGAGGGTGCAGGATCAACAATTAAAGAAAAAAAAGCTACAAGAAAAGGAAAGCAAGTTTAGTTGCACCAGTTCTACAGGAGTAAGCTGAGGGTTGTTGGTAAAACCCAGGACGGAATGGGATGTGACGCATCGCTTGGGCAGTGACCTCCCCGCGGTTGTCACCAAAACCGGTGACGTCCCGTTCCATCCCGGGTTTTAGTAATTGCCTAAGCAGAGCAGTAATGGCGGAGTACTCAGTATGGAAAGAATGAATGGACCAGCTGTCTTATTTCTAAACTGGATATTGCTGCCATCTCGCCCTTACGTGGAAGAAGCGAATGAACGGAGAACTGAACGAACAACTGAAAGTCAGATTGTTTCAGAACAATCGGCCACAAGATCGGCCTTCAAGAAGCGAGAACACAGATGGGTAAGCTCCGACTCTCATTTGGATTAAAAAAAAAAAAATGCTTACCTGCATTTAGATTAATACAACCCCGATTCCAAAAAAGTTGGGACAAAGTACAAATTGTAAATAAAAACGGAATGCAATAATTTATAAATCTCAAAAACTGATATTGTATTCACAATAGAACATAGACAACATATCAAATGTCGAAAGTGAGACATTTTGAAATTTTATGCCAAATATTGGCTCATTTGAAATTTCGTGACAGCAACACATCTCAAAAAAGTTGGGACAGGGGCAATAAGAGACTGGAAAAGTTAAAGGTACAAAAAAGGAACAGCTGGAGGACCAAATTGCAACTCATTAGGTCAATTGGCAATAGGTCATTAACATGACTGGGTATAAAAAGAGCATCTTGGAGTGGCAGCAGCTCTCAGAAGTAAAGATGGGAAGAGGATCACTGATCCCCCTAATTCTGCGCCGACAAATAGTGGAGCAATATCAGAAAGGAGTTCGACAGTGTAAAATTGCAAAGAGTTTGAACATATCATCATCTGCAGTGCATAATATCATCAAAAGATTCAGAGAATCTGGAAGAATCTCTGTGCGTAAGGGTCAAGGCCGGAAAACCATACTGAGTGCCCGTGATCTTCGGGTCCTTAGACGGCACTGCATCACATACAGGCATGCTTCTGTATTGGAAATCACAAAATGGGCTCAGGAATATTTCCAGAGAACATTATCTGTGAACACAATTCACCGTGACATCCGCCGTTGCCAGCTAAAACTCTATAGTTCAAAGAAGAAGCAGTATCTAAACATGATCCAGAAGCGCAGACGTCTTCTCTGGGCCAAGGCTCATTTAAAATGGACTGTGGCAAAGTGGAAAACTGTTCTGTGGTCAGACGAATCAAAATTTGAAGTTCTTTATGGAAATCAGGGACGCCGTGTCATTCGGACTAAAGAGGAGAAGGACGACTCAAGTTGTTATCAGCGCTCAGTTCAGAAGCCTGCATCTCTGATGGTATGGGGTTGCATTAGTGCGTGTGGCATGGGCAGCTTACACATCTGGAAAGACACCATCAATGCTGAAAGGTATATCCAGGTTCTAGAGCAACATATGCTCCCATCCAGACGACGTCTCTTTCAGGGAAAACCTTGCATTTTCCAACATGACAATGCCAAACCACATACTGCATCAATTACAGCATCATGGCTGCGTAGAAGAAGGGTCCGGGTACTGAACTGGCCAGCCTGCAGTCCAGATCTTTCACCCATAGAAAACATTTGGCGCATCATAAAATGGAAGATACGACAAAAAAGACCTAAGACAGTTGAGCAACTAGAATCCTACATTACACAAGAATGGGTTAACGTTCCTATCCCTAAACTTGAGCAACTTGTCTCCTCAGTCCCCAGACGTTTACAGACTGTTGTAAAGAGAAAAGGGGATGTCTCACAGTGGTAAACATGGCCTTGTCCCAACTTTTTTGAGACGTGTTGTTGTCATGAAATTTAAAATCACCTAATTTTTCTCTTTACATGATACATTTTCTCAGTTTAAACATTTGATATGTCATCTATGTTCTATTCTGAATAAAATATGGAATTTTGAAACTTCCACATCATTGCATTCCGTTTTTATTTACAAATTGTACTTTGTCCCAACTTTTTTGGAATCGGGGTTGTACATGTAACTTGTATTGTGTGTTTAAGTTACCGGTACAAGATGATTTAATTTGCTTCAGACCGTGATTGTCTCAGTTCATCTGATTATTTAATTAGCCTTTTACGTTTTATCAGTGAAAAACACATGCATGTACAGTACATGTATGTTGCATAAGTTATGACACCCATCCTGTTTTAATGAGAGTCAACCCACAATCAATGAAGTCAAATCAGTCTTAGTTGAGCAAGTCGGTAACGGCATTTCTTACTTTCACTATAAATTTTTTTATTTATATATGACTTTGGTCTGTAGCTGTCAAAGTGTATTAAATTTTCAAAAGGACATATCCAGGGTCGGCGGCACGGTGGTGTACTAGTTAGCACTGTTGCCTCACAGCAAGAAGGTCCGGGTTCGAACCCCATGGCCGGCGAGGGCCTTTCTGTGCGGAGTTTGCATGTTCTCCCCGTGTCCGCGTGGGTTTCCTCCGGGTGCTCCGGTTTCCCCCACAGTCCAAAGACATGCAGGTTAGGTTAACTGGTGACTCTAAATTGGCCGTAGGTGTGAATGTGAGTGTGAATGGTTGTCTGTGTCTATGTGTCAGCCCTGTGATGACCTGGCGACTTGTCCAGGGTGTACCCCGCCTTTCGCCCGTAGTCAGCTGGGATAGGCTCCAGCTTGCCTGCGACCCTGTAGAACAGGATAAAGCGGCTAGAGATAATGAGATGAGATATCCAGGGTCACTGGTTCGATCCTGAGCCCGGGTTCCTGCCTGTATGGAGGTTCACATGTTCTCCCTGTGCTCATCTGGGTTCTCTCCAGCTCTAACATCATCCCAAACATGTTGGTAGACAATCGGCTATGATCGTTAAATTGTCCTGAGGTGTGAACATGTGCTTCTGTGTGATAAATTTGTCGCCCCGTCCAGGGTGTATTCCAGCCTCGCACCCACTGTTCCTGGGACAGGCTCCAGACCCACTGCTAGCCCGAACAGGATGAAGTGGTGACTGAGTACAAGTGACTGAAGAGTGAACATACCGTCCCACAAGATCGTCACGTTCGAAACGGGAAATAATTTCAAGGTGAAGCCCAAATGCAGCAGCAGGCTGGTTTTATCCATCTAAGCTTTTGAAGCAAACCCTAAACCACTGCTTTGAGAACAGATTCTCCGTCAAGCAAACAAGCATGCTGAACTCTCGATGCAAAAAAGGTTGAAAAAGCAAAGTCTACAAAATCATGGAAACTGAAGGACTAAATCAATGAGTTAAAATACCATGTATTAAAGCTATAAAGACAATCAAATAGCTGCAAATATGAATGACGCAATGTTAGTCAGCCGTGAATCTGTGAGAAACACCTAGCTAAACAACTTCTGACAAACGCAACAATGATTTAACCCTTTCACCACCCCAAACTGCTACATCAGTCTGGAAACAAGCTCAACCATGAGCGACTGCTCACTTACGTATCCCCCCGCTCTCGCTTATATCAGAACGCAAGCGATCGAAAGAACAGGACACTTATTATGAATGTTGACTTCAACAAATAATGAACCCTGAAACAAGTAAGTAAAGAGCAGTGTCTCTCCCCAGGGATTTCAAATAGCATCCTGGTAAACTGGCATTTTGAAATAGCGTCAAAATCCACGCCATATGTTTCGTAAATAAATTCGGTCGGTAAACAGGAAGTCGATGTGCGACAGACCTGAAAACGGTAAAGGCACCAAACTTCAGCTTGTGGTTCAAGTACCAAGTGGCTATGATTTGTGGCTGCTGAGAAAAAGGGTGTTTCGGACAGACGGATGTAAACCAGTACCCTCCCCACTTCCTTCGGAGCAGGGGTATAAATATCAAGCAGTTGTGATTTGTAGTTGCTGAGAAAAGCGTTATGAAAATTTTGAAGATACATTCAGTCGGTAAACAGGAAGTTGATGTGCGACAGACCTGAAAACGGTATGCATGGTATCGAACCCCAAGCTGAAGTTTGGGACCAAGTGGCTATGATTTGTGGTTGCTGAGAAAAAGGCCATTTCAGACAGATGGAAATACGGTGATATGGACGGACAGAGGTAAACCAGTACACACACACACACACACACACACACCCCTCCCCCCTTTGGAGCAGAGGTATAAATATGGACTTTATCATCATTCATTCAGACCATTATCATGAGAGACCACTATTCCAGTCTCACTGTCGTAGGGAAACCCATGTATTTTATATCCCAATTGGTTGAGAAGTTAGACTTCCTGGGATATCCTATGACAATTTAGACCGTTACTTTACATTAAGGTTACACATCTTCCTTTCGGTAAACATTAGTGGATAAAATGCAAATATCCTTATGAATATTAATCATGGTTTTACACTGTATTAAAGAAATTGCTAAAATTTCAGAGGAGAATAAAAATGTTTTATTCCCATTCTATTATTTGATTGAACACACCTGTGTAAAAGCACATTAGTGTAGACACCTGTATGCTGCAAGTGAGAAGAAATTGATGAAAATGACGTCTAATGTACACAAATTATGGTGGTTGATTTTTAGGTTTGGTTGTTTGGGCCAGATTGTTATTTTCAAGATAAAATCAATAAGCAATTTACCTGTAATTTATATTTGCACACCTGTGGATTTACTCGTGTTCAGTATTTTGCTATAAAATTGTTAGTTATTTTTTTCATGGTGCGGTTTCCATCAAATCCTGCGCTCTGATTGGCTGGCGAGCGGGTCCGTATCCTACGATATGGACCCCAGTTACGGACCTCTGGTGACTCGCTCGTTCACAACAATAAAAAACAGTGTAGAATTTTTTGTCAACATTTATCTAAGATTTATTTATAAGATTTTTGATAATCTTAAATTTTTGCCAGCATTTCTCAGGAGAATAGCATTAATTTTACAGCATGGATATCGATAACGACAGTCTTCACAGCGAAAGCGAGTTTTACTACCCTGAGGAAGAAGAAATAAAATAAACATTTCAGGAGAAAGCTAAAAACCTGTAATTGTTGCTAACACCCAGCAAAAACATGGCTGAATCCTGAATGACTCCTATTTGTATAAATAGGGGACTACATAGGCAGCAAAATGTAGTTTTTCCTGCCATGGAAGTGCACTTGTATACCGAGGAGGAAGCCATTTGCATTACAGCCGTGAATGAGGATTCAAAATGGCGGCTCAGCTCGGTTTTCCCTTTTGGGCGCTCTCGTTTTCTGTTAGAATTTGGTAAAGAAAAAATAAATATATTATTTACCAGCTTAAGGTCGGTCTGTATGGTGAAATACCGTGACCCCGGCCTTGAATACTGACCTCGGCCCAGAGGGCCTCGCTCAGTACTTTCAAGACCTCGGTCACGGTATTTCACCATACGGACCTCCCAGCTGGTAAATAACATATTCTTGAGGCAGAATTCCTCTAGTTTCCACTCGTACTGAATGTGTCACTATGACGTGCGCACACACAAGTTCACTATATTTTCTTTTAAAATTGTGTACTGGCTTATACAGAATTTATCATAGTGTTAACAGTATTTCTGAAATAAAATTATATAGGGTGGCACGGTGGTGTAGTGGTTGGCACGGTCACCTCACAGCAAGAAGGTTCTGGGTTCAAGTCCAGTAGCTGACAGGGGCCTTTCTGTGCAGAGTTTGCATGTTCTCCCCGTGTCTGCATGGGTTTCCTCCGGGTGCTCCGGTTTCCCCCACAGTCCAAAAGACATGCAGGTTAGGCTAATCGGTGGCTCTAAATTGACCGTAGGTGTGAATGTTTGTTTATCTCCATGCATCATGTATGCGATGACCTGGCAACTTGTCCAGGGTGTACCCCGCCTCTCGCCCATAGTCAGCTGGGATCAGCTACAGCTTGCCCACGACCCTGCACAGGATAAGTGGCTACAGATAACGGAGTTATATAGCAGTCTGGTGAAATAATTTCTAAATATACTTATTATACGATGCATGTCATTGAGTCACCATCCTTTAGTCAATTCACACCAAGGATACCAAGAGTCAAGACCAAATAACCGATTCCTGAATTCCAGGCACTGAAACCTAAATTAAACCCAAAGCTTTCGAGTCCACACACAGAAAATTAATATACGTTATTTACCAGCTGGGAGGTCCGTATGGTGAAATACCGTGATCGAAGTCTTGAAAGTACTGAGCGAGGCTGTCTGGGCCGAGGTCACGGTATTTCACCATACGGACCGACCTTAAGCTGGTAAATGATATTTTTTTCTTTACCAAATTCTAACAGAAAACGAGAGCGCCCGAAAGCGAAAACCGAGCCGAGCCGCCATTTTGAATCCTCATTCATGGCTGTAACGCAAATGGCTTCCTCCTCGGTATACAAGTGCACTTCCATGGCAGGAAAAAAACTACATTTTGCCGCCTATGTAGTCCCCTATTTATACAAATAGGAGTCATTCAGGATTCAGCCATGTTTTTGCTTGGCGTTAGCAAGTTAGAGGTTTTTAGCTTTCTCCTGAAATGTTTTTCATTTCTTCTTCCTCAGGGTAGTAAAACTCGCTTTCACTGAAGACTGTCATCACCACCCATGATGTAAAATGAATGCTATTATGCTGAGAAATGCTGGCAAAAATTTAAGATTTTTGATAAAAATCTTACAAATAAATCTTATAAAAAAAAAAGTTGACAAAAATTGCTACCATGTTTGTTGTGAATGAGCAAGTCGCCAGAGGTCCGTAACCAGCGTCCGTACCGTAGGATACGGACCCGCTCGCCAGCCAATCAGAGCACAGGATTTGATGGAAACCGAACCGTGAAAAAAATAAATTCATGTTATCATTTTTGTTCTGCAATGAAAAGCTTCTGTAGATGAAATGTGCTGCTGCTTAACCATGGTATGTCCTCTTATCCCAGGTGTACATCCGTATTTATTAATTTCATGCATGTGCCTGTAAACACCAAGTGCCATTTTGTACTTTACATTTATATATGATTAATTCAGAATCTATTATTTCATTAAAAAAAAAAACCCTAAGACAGCATTGTGGATTGCATTTGACTGAAATTTAATTGTATTTGATATTTATAAAAAAAAAACAATTAAGAAACGATTAACTGATAGATTTATTTGGTTAGATAATTATTAAAAAGTAATTGCTAAATTAATTGCAGCCCTACTGTGCACGTATTCCTCTTTAAGGAATGAAGAGGCCTCTGAAAGTGCGAAATGTGTCGTACCTGAAGTCGTAGGACACACTGGTAGCGGCAGAGCCTGAAGTGCTCGCTGCATCTGTTGAGTCCTGATCCAGACTGAACGTCCGTCCGGAACTAGTACTAGAGAGAGAGAAAAATAGATGTGCAAAAAGTTCAGAGAGTTATTTCTTTCTTCTTCCCATCTCCGAAACCACTCGTGAACCCAAAGTCACAGTGTCTTAGTACTACACAGTACACTGCGTTTACTGCATCTCATCACACCGGCTGGCTGCCTCCAGCTGAGCTCTGTATAGAACAGAAATCAGGATTCAAAAGAACCCCACTTGGTTTGGGAGCCAAACATGGCCTTCTCTGAACAGAGAAACTATTTCACACTTTTTTTTTTTATATAAAAGACGTCAACAAGCTCTCAGAAATTCTTGTAACTGCGTCTCTGCACCGATTGTCCCTGCACTGTTTATCGCACTCTTATTATTCAAGCCTGCTAGGGAGATGATAACCTTTACCGAGAAGTGTAATTAAATCGCTTCATTCTCTCTTGCTAAAAATGATTTCAGCTGGAGGAGGGGGGGAAAAAAAAATAAAACCGACAGAACCTTTTAAACTCCTCAAAAAGGGGAGCGCATGCAAATTAAAGTGATTGTTCAGAAGTCAATAATTGGCTATTTAATTCAATTAGAAGAAAAGGGAAAGGTTACGCGTGCCACATGCTCAGACATACACGCCCACAGAAAGAGAGAGAAAAGAAGGAAAAAAGTCAAAGGAGCAGAGCTGGCATTCGATTATTATTAAAAGATTCAATTATTATAAAGCTTGTGGACAAAGAGAAGCGGTGTTCCACTTCTTATCCACTGTGGTGCCGATAAGACCATCACCAGAGGGAGGATAAAAAGATGAAACTGAATGCTACAGCTATAGCACACAGGAGCAATAATTTAATTTAAAAAAAATTAAAAGAAAAAAAAAAAAAAAAACTCAAGTGCAAGAATTTGCACACCCTCAAAACACAATTAAGACGACTGCTCTCATCATATCACCACTGGATGTCCATTTCTAAATGTAAAATAAATATTCCCTAATCATCTGCAAGCCCATGAACTGCTTCCAAACTCTGGTGTAACATCATTTTGATCCTCCGAGTTACATATCGTACCTCATGTTTGGGACAGCCGTCTTGCTGCCGACACGTTTTTATCTTTCTGAAAGCATTTTATAACTTGCTCACTAAAAAAAATAAATAAATAAAATAAAAAAAACCCACCACCTTCTGCACCCTGCTGTATTTATAATAGAGAACTCAGAAAAAAGGAAAACCTTACTCAAGACAAGCTGATAAGACGACAATATAAATACAAAAATGCTTCCAATAGCTCCAAAGTGCTTCATTCTTAAGGCAATTTGCCACTAATTACAATTGCTTATTGACTGAAGCACATCATTCATTATCCATTTAGAGTTAGATTTAATGTTAGGGAATAATCATGAAACAGGTTAGTTCCCGTCAATGTTATAAGAGCTGCCGTTTTAGAAAACCAGAACGTCAAGGACGTAGTCGCTCATCTGGCCAGCCATCAAAAACAACCATGACGACCAAAAACAAACAGAACTGAAACGTGAATGTCAGAGAGGACCGACATCCACGACTAATTATTTACAACAGGAAAATCAACAAAAGACTAAAATTTTGTTTCTTGACGGAAGAGCGACCCAAAACATCGATCAGAACTGAATTTGCATGATAAATGAGACACGAGATACAATTCTAGTCAGAAGAAAAGTTTACCTAATTACTAGTTTGTCAGCAAAACTTGACAATACAATGACCAAGTTTTGTGCAGAAGGTCTACTTCTTTCAAATAAAACAACCAGAACTGAAATCCATTGAGAACTCTGAGGAGATATGATTTAACTGAAAATAAACTAAGTTGTAAAGACAACCAACAAACAAACGACCAGGTTTTGTTCCCCGAGGGGAAGATCTAATCAAAATATCGATCAGAACTGAAATCAGGTGAGAACTGCGAAAGGAGATACAATTCTAATGAGAAGTCTCAAAATTCATCAAGTTGACCTAATTAGCAGTTCCTTTGCAAAAAATTGACAGCACAATGACCAAGTGTTGTGCAGAAGGTCTAGTTCTTTCAAATAAAACTAGACCTAAAATCCATTGAGAACTCAGGGAGGAGATATGATTTAAAGGTGGGGTATGAGATTTTTTTCAGAACTATTTACCATACTGCTTGAAAAGCTCCTCACACCCATGTTGCAATCAGTACAATAGAAGGTTTGACCCAAAAACGAAATATTTTAATCCAGTCTACAGTGTAAAAGAAAGGAAAAACGCCATCCAATCATATCGAGGTACCACCTCAAAATGATTGGATACTGACACGTCAATCAGACTGAAGCCCGCAAGCAGCCCAGCCCTTCTGTGTGTGTGTGTGTGTGTGTGTGTGTGTGTGTGTGAGTGAGTGAGAGAGAGCAGCCCCTCCCCCAACCCGCGTGCTGCGAGCAGAGTGTCACACAGAGCGTCACACAGAGTGCAGGATTTTCTCAGTGCGCTCCCTCCAAACAACGGGGATTTACACGAAAACGGAAGGAGATATTCACAAAATTCTTTCACAATGAGCGCCACAAGGATCTCCTGAACACACTGATGTAATTTTTGTCTGTAGTGTAAAAAATGAGGTCACTAGAGCGAGTTAAAAACGAGTGACTTTTCTGCCAAGTTTATAATGGCAGTCTGGGGCTGCGCGCCTGTCCTCTCCTCACTTTCAGGCTTCTCATTCAAAAACTGCAAGTCCTATTGTGTAGGTAGACACATTGTGTGAATCAGGACAAGTGTGGCTACTACTTTTGAGAAAATTGTGTGTGTGGAGTGAAAATTGGGGCTGAAAACACAGTTTAAATGAGAAAGTTTGAGCTATTTTTCCAAGCTCTCTACACTCTCCACTGGTGTGTAACGCAATAGACACCCATTATAAAGGCTGACTTTCTCAGGCTTTATAAGGGGGAGGAGGGGTGGAGACGCAGGGGGTGGGAGCATGGCGAGGGCGGGCGCGTTTCTTTTCAAAATATAGCTTGTGGGAACCGTTATTCCAAAATCTCATACCCCACCTTTAACTGAAAATAAACTAAGTTGTAAACAAATAGTTTACAACAGGAAAATCAACAAACAACCAAGCTTTGTTCCTCAAGGGAAGATCTACCCAAAACAATCAGAACTGAAATCAGATGAGAAAATGTGAAGAGAAAACTCTAGCGAGAGGCCTAATTACTAACTTGTTAGCAAAAAATTTGACAAAACAACAATGGAGTTGTGTGCGGAGTGATGAGTTCTTTCAAACAAAAACAATCAGAACGGAAACCCATGGAGAACTGACAGAGGAGATACGATTTAAAGGAATTGTAGACGGATGATGGACGCCATGCCATGGCAACAGCTCATTGGCCTTACGACCAGATGAGCTAATTAAATCAACATATTCTGATCTAAATGAATCAAGGACTGTGTTCTAGTACATACTGTATATAAACTATTCTCATCACGAGGGTCATTTTAATGTGCATATCCTGGACCAATTTAGTGGGTTTTTTTTTTATATGAAAGTATGTCCCTTTACACACTCATCCAGAAGAGTAATTTTGCACAAGGCCATTTGTCTACAGCAGAAAAAAAATAAACCAAAACGCGTCTGGAAAAATCCCAAGGGAGTCTGGAGCAATATTGAACCAAGATGATGCCACGGACGGTTGCCTCGGTACTTCGCTCTCTCGTACTTTCTACGTTTTTGTGCATTTCTTGCGCTTCTTCTCTGGTCACATACTCCAGAGAAGAACCCAAACATTGAAAAAACTTTACTGGTGGTTATTCCATCGATCCGGAAAGTTTTCCAGAGTTACTTGTTGGAGGAGCAGCAGCTCTCTATGGTCTCCGCCGAGGACGCCGGAGACACCGGGGGAAGCGAGCTGGTGCGCTTGTCAGACTGAGGCAGCGGGGGTTTCGCACTGCGCTCCCATCTATTCACCTGGCTAATGTCTGCTCTCTGGCCAACAAAATGGACGAACTGCTGCTCCTCAACTCGATGAACACGGATTTTAACAGATCTGCTGCCTTGTGCTTCACTGAAACCTGGCTCGGTGAGCACATCCCGGACACTTCTCTCCACCTGCCTGGATTTCACCTCCACCGAGCGGACCGCAAAACGGAGCTCCCGGGGAAAACGAGGGGAGGCGGAGTCTGCTTTTACATTAACGAAGGTTGGTGTACTGATGTCACTGTTCTAAACAAAATCATGCAGTCCTCATCTGGAGACATTCATAAACTGCAAACCGTTTTATGCTCCCCAAGAGTTTCCTTGTTTATTCTGGTTGGAGGGCGGCACGGTGGTGTAGTGGTTAGCGCTGTCGCCTCACAGCAAGAAGGTCCGGGTTCGAGCCCCGTGGCCGGCGAGGGCCTTTCTGTGCGGAGTTTGCATGTTCTCCCCGTGTCCGCGTGGGTTTCCTCCGGGTGCTCCGGTTTCCCCCACAGTCCAAAGACATGCAGGTTAGGTTAACTGGTGACTCTAAATTGACCGTAGGTGTGAATGGTTGTCTGTGTCTACGTGTCAGCCCTGTGATGACCTGGCGACTTGTCCAGGGTGTACCCCGCCTTTCGCCCGTAGTCAGCTGGGATAGGCTCCAGCTTGCCTGCGACCCTGTAGAACAGGATAAAGCGGCTAGAGATAATGAGATGAGATTCTGGTTGGAGTCTACATCCCTCCTCAGGCGTGTATTAATGAGGCGTTACAACACCTGGCTGACCAGATAAACAACGTGGAGAAAAAACACCCAGACTCTTTGCTCATTGTTTTGGGTGACTAACCGAGCAAACCTCAGCCACAAACTGCCAAAATATAAAAACAGCACATTAAGTGTCCCACCAGGGACACTAACACTCTGGACCATTGTTACACTGTTTTAAAGGACTCCTACCACTCTGTCCCTCGTGCAGCCTTGGGACTATCTGATCACTGCATTGTTCATCTTATCCCGACCTACAGGCAGAAGCTGAAATCTGCCAAGCCTCTAGTCAAGATGGTGAAATGGTTCGATAAGGCCAAAGTGGAACTACAAGCCTGCTTTGACTGCACTGATTGGAGTGTTTTTAGGCTGCAGCTTCAGACCTGCATGAACTGACTGATACCGTGACATCTTACATCAGTTTTTGTGAGGATGTGTGTGTGCCCACCAAGACCTTCCGCACATACAACAAACCCTGGTTCACTGCAAAACTCAGGCAGCTTCACCAGGCCAAGGAGGAGGCCTACAGAAGTGGGGACAGAGTCCTGTACAAACAGGCCAGAAACACACTCACTACGTTTACATGCACATAGAGAGAATCGAATTTCTGCCATTGCTCAACTGAAATCGAAGTTCAAAATGCCATGTATACACCTTAATTCGGCTGAAATTGAACCGAACTTGATTTCTCGGAATCGAGCTACACGACCTAGTTTATGCGATTTCTGCCGAGCTACTTTGTGCATGTATACCCTATCGAGCTAGTTGTCGAGCTACTTACTGCCCCTTCCGGAAGTGACGAGACCACAAGCGGGAAACACAACAGCCTCGGTCGGCATGACAACAGTAGTAGCGAGCAGCAGAAGAGGTCAGGAGGAACAAACGAAGAAGAGAAATTGGCGATGTAGAGCTCTCTGAAGTGTGGGTGGAGCACAGAGGACGGCAGGACAAAGCTTCTGGTACTAATAGGCTTTTTATTGTCAGACTTTTCAGTTTAACAGCCTACTTTTATTCTTGACACACACACACGCTGTGTTCTAGTCCCGGGATGAGCTCTCCCCTCTGCTCTCCCTCTGCCTCCTTAAATAGGGCGCGGTCCTGGGAAGACGCACAAACAGGTTAATTACCGTCAGGTGTAGTGATTCTGCCACTCACCTTCCCTGGCTCCGCCCTCCTGTCACAGACCGGCGCTTGACCACGCCCCCACTGCCACAGGCAAGCAGAAACGTGCACTTCTGGAGCAATGAGGAGACAGAGTTCATGCTCATTCAGCTTAAGGAGTTGAATATATTAAAATTCATGGACGGGAGAAAAACGCGCAATGAGAACACGGAACTGATAACTTTGTTTACACTCTGGAATAGCTCTTCATGACGACAACCGGAAGTGTACCAACACGATGGGGCGTGAAGCGCCACCTGTGGCTCGGGTGCACAATGGACCTCACACAATAGCCCGATTTCATTGTGTGCATGTAGGATTGGATTTCTCTGGCACCCTGCTGGGACCTTCAGCTCGATTACCGACAGCAGCTCGATTTGGATGTGCATGTAAACGTAGTCAGTGATGAAAGAGGTGAAAGCAGCTAAGAGGAGCTACGCTGAAAGGATCAAAAACAGCTTTTCAGCCAACGATCCGGCGTCAGTGTGGATAGGCCTGAAGAATATCACCAGCTACAGGAGACCATCCCCCAACACTGCAATGAACCATCAACTGGCTGACAAGTTGAATGTGTTCTACTGCAAATTTGACACATTCACACCTCTCCCCCCTCAGACATTAAAGACCCATTTTACACCCCCTGCTGTTCTGCCTCCTCTCGCCTCTGACCCCACACCAGCACTTGATCTGTGAATAGGATGTTTGTCAGCTTTTTCACAGACAGATGATCAGGAAGGCACCCGGCCCAGACAGTGCGTCACCCTCCTGTCTGAGGTGGTGTTTACATTAGACCATATCCGTCTCGTTTTCGTCGCGGATGCACTGTCTGTTCACATTAAAACGCCGGGAAACGACTCCACAGGCGGAACAACTTGAATCCGCCAGGGCCCACGTATTCAATCCATTACGTATCTGATCCGGTGCTGTGTAAACATTGAGGAACGAGGATGCGCTGTGCTGAGCTCTAGCTGACGTGGTCATTGGACAACGTCACTGACATCCACCTTCCTGATTCGCTGGCGTTGGTCATGCTACGTTGGTCATGTGACGCGACTGCTGAAAAACGGCGTGGACTTTCACTGCCTGCTATTTGTCCCGAATCACTGCTCGTGCGCTTCACTCACGCGCTCTGTGAGCTGCGCAGGGCCAGAGTGCGCACCCTCCAGAGGGCACTCGCTGTTCAGGGCGGAGTGATTTGGAGTGCAGGATGCCTGCGGAGCCAAGCGTATCCGTGTATTGGCGTTGCTGTGTGCACGCGAATCGTTTTAAAAACGTTAATCTGATGATCCGCTGATACGGTCTAATGTAAACACCACCTGAAGGTCTGTGCTGATCAGCTGGCCCCTCATCTTCACCCAGATCTTCAATAGATCCTTGGAGCTGTGTGAAGTCCCCTCATGCTTCCAATGCTCCACAATAATCCCGGTTCCCAAGAAAACCACCGTCACAGGACTGAATGACTACAGGCCTGTAGCCCTCACATCTGTAGTCATGAAGTCCTTCGAGAGACTGGTGTTGTCACACCTGAAGGACATCACAAACCCCCTGCTGGACCCCCTGCAGTTTGCCTACCGGGCAAACAGGTCAGCGGATGATGCAATCAATATGGGACTGCACTACATCCTGCAACACCTCGACACTGCAGGGACGTACGCCAGGATCCTGTTCGTAGACTTCAGTTCGGTGTTCAACACCTTTGTTCCAGACATCCTCCACACCAAGCTCACCCAGCTCACTGTGCCCTCCTCCACCTGTCAGTGGATTATAAACTTCCTGACTGACAGGAAGCAGCAGGTGAGGCTGGGGAGCATCACATCCAGCACCCAGACTATCAGCACTGGCACCCCCCAGGGGTGTGCGCTCTCCCCACTGCTATTCTCCTTTTATACCGACTGCACCTCAAGAGACCCATCTGTTAAACTCCTGAAATTTGCAGACGACACAACGGTCATCGGCCTCATCCAAGACAGTGACGAGTCTGCATACAGACGGGAGGTTGAACGGCTGGACTGTTAGTGCGGTCAGAACAACCTGGAGCTGAAAATGCTCAACACTGTGGAGATGACTGTGGACTTTAGGAGGAGCCCCCCCCACTCTGCCGCCCATCACCAACACCACTGTGACTGCTGTTGAAACCTTCAGGTTTCTGGGCTCCACAATCTTCCAGGACCTGAAGTGGGAGACCAACACAATCACCATCATCAAAAAGGCCCAACAGAGGTTGTACTTTCTGCGCCAGCTCAGAAAGCTCAACCTGTCTAAGGAGCTGCTGACACAATTCTACTCTGCCATCATTCAGTCTGCTCTCTGCTCTTCCATCACTGTTTGGTTTGGATCGGTCACCAAGCAGGACAAGAACAGACTGCAACGGACAATAAGGTCTGCAGAGAAAATTATTGGTGTCAGCCTGCCCTCCATCCAAGACCTGTACCTGTCCAGAGTCAGGAAACATCTCTGCAGACCCATCACACCCTGGTCACAATTTGTTTAAACTTCTCCCCTCTGGGAGACGCTATAGATCACTGTACACAAAAACAACCAGACACGAACATTTTTTCCCCCCTCAGGCTGTTTGTGATGAACAGCTAAAACCGGACTCAAATATCAGTAACATCAACTGTGAAATATCTGCACACTCATACAGTCATTCTGTGCACACTGTATATTTATATTTACTAAGTCATCCTTGCACTCTGCACCAAAAGATTCTACATGTACATAGCTTTGTGTTTTGTTTTTTGTCTACACTTTTTTTTCATCTGTTTGTACTAAGAGAGCCAAGTGAAACCGGAGTCAAATTCCTCGTGCGTGTTCACATACCTGGCAATAAAAATGATTCTGATTCATGACGTCACGTGCGGATCCGCCAGCAGGCTGAGAGACAAACACAGGAACACCTAATTTAGAGTACAGTCCCTCTTATTTCTTACCCTGGCAACAGTCAACTTGTGAATTGCCGATTTTCTTGGTCTTTTTCTTGGCTCTGCTTGGTCCTCGGCTTCGAGGGCCTCAGTGGATGCGGCACTTCGCCTTCTGTCAGGGGAGATGAACACGGCTGGCTCCTTTGGTGACACTGACACAAATGGAGATGGTATTGCTTTGGGAATTCTAACAGATGAAACTGCGTCTTTTTTCAGATCAAGTTGCTTCTTGAAACCCGTTTCCCACTGCAAATAGTTCTCCAAGTCATCAGACTTTACGAAGTGAGCCCCGCATATGATGCTGTGGTCTGTTGCATGTTGCCAGTTTTTCCAGGTGCCTCGCACAACGATGAGTACTAATCCCATCAAGATTGGTGTTGCTACACCCTCCTACGATACATCCGTTAACCATTTTAATAATTATGCGATAACATTGGAGAAGTTTGCAGAAAACCACCAGGTCGTTTTCTCAAACAAACCAGCGCTGACGTAGGATTCAGAAGGAGGCGTCCCGCACGCGACGTCACGAAACTCAATGTTTGCCGGGAGATCCAAATGCCAAATTTTTTCAGAGGCGGAGCAACTCACCTCAAATGGCTTGATTTCAACTGAATTTTTCTGGCATTGCGCAAGGTAAAAAAATTGCACAAAATGTGACAGATCATTTGACCAAAGTTCAATATAAAATAAGAGAATTACATTGATCTTGCTCCTAAATATACCCAAGATATGCCCTTTAAGCTGTTTTAAGTCAGGCAGGGGCATTTCCTCAGTCCTTCAGGTTTGTCTCACCTTTTCAAGCTCTGCAGCTCGTCGAGCGTAAAGTCGAAGATGTTCGCCATGTGGTGATTGGAGCTCCAGGTGGACATCATCTCATTCTGCAGGGAGAGCATCATTAAACACCACCACGATGTCCATTATCCTGCTCTGAATAGACCCCTTCGCAGTAAACGTCATTCATACGTAAGCGGAAATTGCGCGCGCAGCCTGGACCCAAAAAAGACTCAGAAATGCCTAGTTGTGTTGTCGGGTGTCAGAATCATAGCAGTGATGGGGTTAAAATGTTCAGAATTCCAGCAGGATCTCACCCATTCCAAAAAAACAAAAACCCGCCGACGTCTATGACTACAAGCCATCAAACGTGTAGACTGGGATGAAAGCACCATCAAAAATGCGCGGGTTTGCAGCGCCCACTTCATCACAGGTAAGATCAGGCTATTTATTAAATCTTTCTTTTTTATTCTTTCTAGTCTTCGTTTATTGATGTAGCAAAATACTTTGGTAACGTTTGTCTGATTAGCTGGGTCATAGTTACACAATGTAATGAATATTGTTAGCATGTTAACTTAGCTTAGCATGCAATTTTGTTTGTAGGAGAGGTCTCGCTTGACTCAAGCAGTCCAGATTTCGTGCCATCATCATGTGTGTATGCCGAAAATCACAATTTTAAAGCAAGGATGGAAAGGTAAAATTGTGTGCCCTCACTCTAAATGCCAACTTACGTTGACTGCTCTAACCGAGCTCCCGCCCCGTTCAGTTTCATTTCTGCTCTCTGCCTCTCGCTTTTTACGCAGCTCTGATTTCTCTTAGCTGCACTCTTTACACTATCATTCCTTTCATGCCATCACCTCCTGCAAATTGCTGTTTAGTGTTGGTATTTGCTGTTGTAGCTAAAGCCACATTGCCATCACATCACTGGCATAATTTGATTAAAACAAAATGAATATGAATGTCCCATTGTTAATCAAGTTGTACATGCCCGCACATAATCATATGCGTCTAAAGACTTGTAGGCACGAAGTTTTTCGTGGGTGTACACTGAAGTCTTGTCAATAAGGTACGAGTATATATCTGGCCATTGTATACCAGGGAACTTACTAACATCGTCCGTCCACTCTTTAATTAAATGCGGATCCGGTAGGCGATGTCCACTTGCTAGAGTTAACTTATTTATGTAGCATTCTCGATCTTGTAACGACAATTGTTTGGCATAATCTGACAGCTCATAATGCCGGTCTATGGGCAGCGCCATTGTTTCTGGGTCCAGGCTGCACGCGCATCCTGGCAACGGTCGGTTTGTTTACAAACATGCGAAGGGGTCTATTGCTGACACTCAAGTAGAATTACTCTTACTACAATGGAACGGCTACACGATTATCGCAATTCTGAAGCATCCTTTGAAGCTGGGTGTTTCAGGGCATTTGGGATGCAATTAGTTGTTCTGTGCTATTAGAGTGGAGTGTCAGATTGTTGTTGTTAAAGAAAAACAGGCCTAGGGATGAGAACCTGGAGGAATTTGTCATTAAAAGCTTTAGAAGTGAAGTGTAATCTCTTTAAGAGGAGAAACAAAGTAGGTGTAGCACAACTGTGATAAGAGGAGCAAAAGGGATGTCAGAGAATGCAAGTGTAAAGAAGAGGCAGCAAATGTATAAAATAGAACTTCAGTTAAGAGAGGTTTAAAAAAAAGTCAATACGGTCACACACAATAGAGCAGAA
This sequence comes from Neoarius graeffei, assembly GCF_027579695.1. Lineage (NCBI taxonomy): Eukaryota > Metazoa > Chordata > Actinopteri > Siluriformes > Ariidae > Neoarius > Neoarius graeffei. Next base: position 77,437,710 of record NC_083578.1, read on the forward strand.
TGAAATAAAGTAACAGAGCAGCGACACAGCAAGCTAGGATACAGCAGACAAACCGTTTATGTTCAGTCCCACGGCATGGTTTTATACAGACAGAAATCCAGTTCAGAATGGTGCAGCTAAGGGGCAAGGCTAAGAACGCTTTATCTTGAGCAATGACACTGTTGTAAGGTGGTTAGAAGCGGCGCTTACGTTGGGAATAGCATCCTCCAGCAGCCACTTGGACCTCTTCTTCCTCCGCTTCTCCACAGGAGCACAGCTGGAGACGAGACAAAGGCAAAAATAACTTCATTTAAATCAGCAGTGTTCAAAGATGCACAAAAAAAAAAAAAAATTGTATATATAAAATAAAAATTTAAAATAGCAAATGAGACATCTACAGTGGCATGCAAAAGTTTGGGCACCCTTGCTGAAAATGTCCGTTACTGTGAATAGTTAAGTGAGCAGAAGATGAACTGATCACCAAAAGGCATAAAGATAAAGACGAGACATTTCTTTTCAGCGTTTTCTGCAAGATGTGTATTTTTTTTTGTACAACTGGAGAGTGAAAAAAGAACAGGAACACCATGCGAAAGTTTGGGCACCCCAATACATTCGAGTTCTCAGGTAACCTTAACCAAGGTTCCAGACCTTAATTAGCTTATTGAGCTGTGGCTTGTTCAAATTCTTCATTAGGAAAGGTCAGATGATGCAGATTTCAAAGCTGTATAAATTCTTCGACTCCTCAAACTTGTCCTTAAAATCAACAGCCATGGGCTACTCTCAGCAACTCCCTCGCATTCTGAATAATAAAATAATTGATGCTCTCAAAGCAGGAGAAGGCTACAAGAACACAGCAAAGTGTTTTCAGGTAGCTGTTTCCTCAGATCGCAATGCTATTAAGAAATGGCAGTTAAACAGTGGAGATCAAGGTGAGGTCTGGAAGATGAAGAAAACTTTCTGAAAGAACTGCTCGGTGGATTGCTAGAAAGGCAAATAAAAACCCGTTTGACTGCAAAAGACCTTCAGAAAGATTTAGCAGACCCTGGAGTGGTGGTGCACTGTTCTACTATGCAGCGACACCTGAACAAATATGACCTTCATGGGAGAGTCATCAGAAGAAAACCTTTCCTGCATCCTCGCCACAAAATTCAGTGTCTGAAGTTTGCAAATGAACATCTAAATAAACCTGATGCATTTTGGAAACAAGTCCTGTGGACTGATGAAATCAAAATAGAACTTTTTGGCCACAATGTGCAAAGGTATGTTTGGAGGAAAAAGGGTGCCAAATTCCAGGAAAAGAACACCTCTCCAACTCTGAAGCATGGGTGTGGATCGATCATGCTTTGGGGTTGTGTTGCAGCCAGTGGCACAGGGCACATTTCACTGGTCGAGGGAAGCATGGATTCGAATAAATACCAGCAAATTCTGGAAGCAAACATCACACCATCTGTAAAAAAGTTGAAGTTAAAAAGAGGACGGGTCCTACAATAAGACGATGATCCAAAACACACCTCAAAATCTACAATGGAATACCTCAAGAGGCCCAAGCTGAAGGTTTTGGCCTGGCCCTCACAGTCCCCTGACCATCATTGAAAATCTGTGGATAGATCGCAAAAGAGCAGTGCATGCAAGACAGCCCAAGAAACTTGTAGAACTGGAAGCCTTTTGCAAGGACGAATGTGTGAAAATCCCCCAGGTAAGAACTGAAAGATTATTAGCTGGCTACAAAAAGTGTTTACAAGCTGTGATACTTGCCAAAGGGGGTGTTACTAGGTACTAACCATGCAGGGTGCCTAAACCTTTGTTTCAGGCCCTTTTCCTTTTGTCATTTTGAAAATGTAAAAAGATGAAAATAAAAAATAGTTTTTGCTTAAAATATAAAGGGAAGGACTCATCTTTAACTTTATGCCTTTTGGAGATCATTTCATCTTCAACTTGCTTAACTGGTCACAGCAACAGCAATTTTGACCAGGAGTGCCCAAACTTTTGCATACCACTGTATACTACAGTCTGGTACCTTTGCAGTAGGAATATAAATTCACGATACTGGGTTCAGGATTTGATTTATCCACAGTAATTTTGGGGGAGAGGAGAAGAATGAAAAAAAAAAAAATGAAAAAACCCCACCCCAGCATTAAATTTCATCTCATCTCATTATCTCTAGCCGCTTTATCCTGTTCTACAGGGTCGCAGGCAAGCTGGAGCCTATCCCAGCTGACTACGGGCGAAAGGCGGGGTACACCCTGGACAAGTCACCAGGTCATCACAGGGCTGACACATAGACACAGACAACCATTCACACTCACATTCACACCTACGGTCAATTTAGAGTCACCAGTTAACCTAACCTGCATGTCTTTGGACTGTGGGGGAAACCGGAGCACCCGGAGGAAACCCACGCGGACACAGGGAGAACATGCAAACTCCACACAGAAAGGCCCTCGCCGGCCACGGGGCTCGAACCCAGACCTTCTTGCTGTGAGGCGACAGCGCTAACCACTACACCACCGTGCCGCCCAACATTAAATTTATTGACTTAAATATTCCTTTTGTTAAATTTATATATAAATAAAAATCCTTTTGTTTCATTTTCTTAATAACCAACGTTTGTAAATGGAGTCTGTAGTACTCGATTTTTTTTAAATTAAAAGTTAACATCTGCCATTTCTTCTTAAACATTTGTACTACTTCGGTGTGCTTCTCTTTAGCTTTCAGCAGTCTGTATTTAAAAAAAAAAAAAATTTAAAAAAGCCCTACGACTTCTTGTTAAATCCATTTGTACAGTCAATCTCAACAGCTCTCACATTTTAGATTGTGTTGTGTGTTAGAGCTGCGTTACTTCCGCCTCGAGTGAAATCGTGCACATTCCTCACTATTATACGTTCTTGCACCCTTTGCTGTCTGAAAGACTTCATGCAGTCTGATCATCGAGATTCTTTTTTTTTGTCAACTAGAATGGTCAAATGTGTATTGCAATTTATCATCATACGATACATCATGACATGCCTACTTTGGTATGTTAGCACACTTAGTGTTCAATACTGCAAACAATTCATGACTATTGTGTCAGACCTGATGGATGAGCTGTTCGGGACGAGAGTTATGGTGTGTTAAAGGAATGCATCAACATCTCAGAGCCTAAAACACTCCTGTGCATCAACAACGTGTCTGATTAGAAGTTCGAATTCAGGCTTTTACGTGTATTGAGAAAGGAGAAAAACTGCTGATACAGTAGAAGTATACAAATGTTTTGGGGGATTTTTTTTTTTTATAAATGAAGCTCTACACTGGTATTATTCATGATTTCTGACATTTTTGTGATTTATTACTTTTTTTTATTGCTCCAGTATTGGAAAGTGGGATAAAACTATATATCCTACATTTAGACAAGACAACTTGTCTCTCATTTCAACAGAGTTTTGTTTAGTGTCTAATTCCCTATGACATACTTCCTCTGGTGTTCAAGGTATGCAAAAGCATTTTTTTTAAATGGGTGAATTGAAACAGCATTGCATCATATTGTCAATACTGAAACAAAAAGATGAATCTCGATTATCAGACTGCGTAAAGTCTTTCAAACAGCAAAGGATGCAAGAATGTACAATAATGAGGAATGTGCATGATTTCACCCGAGGCGGAAGTAACGCAGCTCTAACGTTCGGGGGAAAATATAGTTTTTAAAAATCTAAAAACGTGAGAGCTGTTGTGTAATTGACTGTACAAATGGATTTAACAAGAAATCAGAGCTTTTTTTTTTAAAACAGACTACTGAAAACTAAAAAGAGAAGCACACAGAAGTAGTACAAATGTTTAAGAAGAAATGGCAGATGTTAACTTTTTTTTTTTTTTTAAATTAAGAGTACTACAGACCATCCTTTACAAATTTTGGTTAAGAAAATGAAAAGGTTTTTTGTTTTTTTTATTTAACAAAAGGATTATTTAAGTTGATCAAGAAAATTAAATTAAATATTGCTTTTTTGGGGGGAAATAACATTTCCATTCAACCCCACCCATGAGTGAGCAGCTAATTTTGTCTGTTGCAAAAGGTTGCCCGATTACATAAATGCTTTTTCAAAACATTTAATAAACTCTCCCACTTTTACGCTACTTCAATACAGGTGGTGTAACCGTATTTTTTCGTAAAATAAAATTACTGATTCACAAGGTGTTAAACTAGCCAAATTAGTCATTTTTAATTATGCAATACACGATTATCAATATAGTCAAGAAACTGATTTGGAGGAATTGGAGTCCGTTAGCTAATCATTTTTCCCCAATGTTAACTTGGTCACCAGTGTTTACGCCTAATGCGAAATTAATTTTTCCAATGCGAACTTCCCATGCATACAGTCTCTCCAAAATCCACCACAAAAGTTGAACATTTTTCAACGTATTCAAGGCAAATTTTCTGGGGAAAAAATTTAAAAATAAATAAAAATTAAAAAAAGGGGACAAGGAGTTACACAAACACATCGGAGATCATGAAGGTTGCCTTGCAAACATGCACAGAGCTGCACTGAAATGAGACTTTAGACTTCCATTAAAATCACTGACTCGGGATGAGCATTTCAGGCAACACTGCTAGTCAATTTTTCAAGCCATTTTTTAAATAAATTTATAAAAATCTTCAAACAAAGTGCACAGTGTGCGAGGCAGGATTTAAAAATAACACCCCAAATAACACTGATTTCTATAGCTGATGCAGGCAGTCACATTCCACAAAAACTTTGTTTAATGAGGCAACTCCCTTACAACCATGGAGTTATGTTTTTAGGTGCTTTTGGACAAAATCAACTTCATAGTTGGACTGTTAGAACTGTTGGAGGAAGTTCGCCTTTTCTGTGTGTCGTCATTGCAGAAACTGAAAATGATCACAGTTCTTTTATTTTAGCTCCGACTTCAGGGTAGGCGTTCTCCCAACACAAGAAAAATAGGTACCCTATGGGTACATGTGGCTACTGCTTATAAACAAAATTGTTTTCTGATACCATGTCCATACAGTAAATACAGCATATATACATTTACTCAGACAGTAGCCACAAAAATGAACAAATCACAGAAGTAAAATATAGCAAGTGTCTGTACTTTATATTATTTGACTCTTACCTCTTACAGTTTTCGAAACTGAAACCCCCAAACCAAGGCTCACATACACACGCGGTCACCATGACCCGAACTCTTTCCCGGAAATGGCCCGGCACTAGAGCTCAGTGTTCTCAATACTCTTTTTGACACCTTCCCGTAACGACTCAGAAGTGAGTCACATCACACGTGGGACCACTGGCCGAAGGCGGCGAGGAAAGGGGGACGACCTGGAGTATATTTTGTTACACTCATCATTACAGCAAGATGACATCGTGGCTCCTGCCTCTATGAGGCAATAGCCACAAAACCCATGAGTGATGCAAGCGTACAGTGACTGGCCCAGACGCAAGCGTATGTTGGTTGGTCAAACACTGAGCCAATGCAGCAGTAACTGCCATTTTTAAAATCCATGTAAAAATCAGCCATGAAAACAACAGCCCTTAAAGGTCATATGGAGTTGAAACGTAGAACATCAACTTTATTGTCTAGAAGAACGACCCAAAAAGCAAATTAAATCTTCCTAGTGTCTAATTTGCACCCTAAAATTGAATAAAAATGGTTAAAATATACTGCTTTGCCCAATTTCCGAAGGTTTGTATACATCTCACTTATGTGCACTTTCACCGCCAGGGGACCGTCATCGTGACGTCATTTAAGCCAAACAGACTGGGAGCAGCTCTGTGTTTACCTGCAAACCGAGCACACGTGTACAGACTGCTTGTGAGAGGTTGTGTAAAATGTCTGAAAGCGATAGCGATTTTGAAGTAGGAACTCTTCAAATTGAATATCGAGAGGTGAAACCATACATGTATGAACCTACGGCCACTGCAAAGCAATCGGTGAATGTGGCTCACTGGTTTATAGCCGACTAAGCGAGGAAATATCCCTGTCTCATTTCCACAATGATTGTACAGGATCCCTCAGGATTCTTGACTTGTCAATTGCAAGCAAAAGTAAAAACTTACCTCCAATCTTCTCCTTTTTGCTTGACCGTTGCTGGTCCGCTTCTTTGACTGCTGGATTGTGTTTCACGCGCACAATCCACTCTCTCCACCTTGTCTCCTCTTTCGGAAAAAGCCAACCCACTCGCTCCGCCTCTTCCGGAAAAAGCCAACCCATTCTCTCTACCTCTTCTCCTCTCTCAGAAAAAGGTAAAAAATTTCTTCCTGAACCGGTCCCGTTGTTACAGTTCACGGTACAACAGTAAGGCATGGGTTTTTTTTCTTTGGAAATTCCTGAATGCATGTCTGCACTCAAGCTGAACGGCAATGTAAGTAAACGGAAGTGGACTCAAATCAAGCGGTTTGTTTGGCTTAAATGACATGACGCGCCAAGTGGTCATGAAAATAGCTAAACAGAAATTCGCCGCGATCCGCGCTAACTTATTTTAATTATTACCTATTAACAATACTTCTTGGGACCAGAAGAAAATTAGAGGGTTTAACATATAAAAAGTTTCAAATGTGTATAAAATTAAAACCGTTGCCTATGAGCTTTAAAGGATATACGCAGAACCTTTATTTTTAAATACATTTCTGAGTGGACAGTATTTCCACCCTTGACTCTTGTCCGCTGCATAAATTTTGAGGGGGACATTTGAGAGTTTAAAAAAAAAAAAAAAAAAAAACGACCACAAAGTTGCCATTCGAGCTGCCCTGCTGAGCCAGCCAGCCCAGAGTACGTGACGTCACTGTGGTACCCAGTTTTAAGGCCGAGGCCTTTTACAGCTGTAGACTGAAGTCATATAAATAAAAATTTATGGTGAAAGTAAGAAATAGCGTTACCGACTTGCTCAACTAAGACTGATTTGACTTCACTGATTGTGGGTTGACTCTCATTAAAACAGGATGGGTGTTATAACATCCAACATACTTGTACATGCATGCATTTTCACTGATAAACTGTATAAGGCTAATTAAATAATCAGATGAACTGAGAATCACATTCTGAAGCAAATTAAATCTTGTGAAGGCAGCCATAGAAAGTAACGGCTACCCTTTATGTTCAAGTATTGCACAATTTTTGCATAAAGTTATAATTTTTTGTTTTTACATATTAAAATATTGCACATATTTGTATGATATTAATTGTGACTATTAAAAATGTAATGGGCTTTATTTAAAAGAGAAACATTGTAAAAGATGAACATTGTAATGGTTTGGGTGGACTCAATCTCCCATGATGCATTTATGTATGTCACTTCCTGTGAAATGTTTTGTTGGTGCCTAATGAATGAAGGAGCTCGAGTGAGCACAAAGAAAGGCTATTTGTTTGATGTGCTGAAAGTTCTCTAGTGTCTTGTGCTTAAGTATGGACCCTTTTCACGTGACGTCACGACAAACGCGGCCGCCATTTTGGACGTGTACTACCAGTAGTTTACCACAGCCAGCATTGAGGAACGGCAGCAAAGAAAGTGTTTATTTTCAGCAAGACTTCCATCATGCCACTATATTGTTGTGCACCTGGATGTAGTAACCATCAACAAACAAGGCAAGGGTTATCATTTTATCGGATCCCGGTAGATGCTGACCGACGGAGAAGATGGATAGCGGCATACCAACGCTTGTGTAGTGACCACTTTGTTGGAGGTAAGACGAATAAAATTAGCCAGAAAAGGCATTACATTGCTGTTAACATTCCATTCTAGTTTACTGTAATTATGATCTGGCAGCTATTTACACCGGATCCAGTGTAAATAGCCGCCGGAGCCGGCGGCCGCGGAGCCGGCGCGCGCGCTCGCGGCCCGGCCGGACCTTGGCTCCGGCAGCTATTTACAGTGGACCCGGTGTAAATAGCTGCCAGATCATAATTACAGTAAACTAGTAAATACAGTTTTCTGCATCTCGCTCCTTTTTCTTTTATGTTTGTCGCCTTCCTCGCATTCAAACCGATTTGAACCGAAGTCCACTACATGTCCAAAATGGCGGTCGCGTTTACGAAGGTCACGTGACTGAAAAGGGTCCATTGCAAGTTTGATGTCCTCTCATGCTCACAAGTCAAGTTTGATGTCATCTTTTATGCTTAACAATAACTTGTAACCCTCTTAGTCTACAAGCCGGCAAAAGTGGCATGTTGCCTTTTGTTTGTTTGTTATTTCAATAAGATTTAAGCTCATGTTTGTGTTTATGAATGTATGATTGACTGTGTTATGTTTGTCCTGTTTGTGTAGTTCTACAGTGTTTGTACAATAAAGAAAAACATCAGTATTAAGAACCTGGGCCTTGGATTGTGACTAAGGGCGGTACAGTAGAACACTTCGGTGAAGTCCAGGACCAGAAGTGGCCAACCCTACATGCGAAGTGGCAAGCCTGTGGCAAGTTTGGGAAGAAGTGGTCTCCATAAACGGGATGGATCTTGTTAATGGACTGAAGCAACAAGCAGATAAGTAAGGCTAAGCAAGTAAGCAAGCACTTAAGGTTGGTGTCTTGAAAGTTGCACGGCATATGTGAATCGCTATCAGAACTAACTGTTTTCTGCCCTTGTACCGGTAAGGACTATTGATATTCTGATGCTTGTATTCTAAAGGATTATGAACATTCCCTTTCGTTATACTACTTCAAGAGTGACAGAATATTATTAAAATTGCACAAGTTTAAATTAGTTTGTATTTATTCATATTTATATTTTGAATTCATTATATTATTAAGATCGCATAAGTTTATTTGTGGTTTGCATTGATTCATGTTTAAATGTGACTGAATGTACTGTTTTGCACATGACCCCTATTGAATTCTTAAGCACATTTCTATTGAATTACCTATTGTCAGGGATGAGAATGGTACATTTGCCCAATTCACAATCCCCCTTTCCCACATAATTATAATGTTTTCAAATTCAATGATGGTTTAAAACATTTATAAACTAAGATATAGTTGCAAGGATGGACGGCAGTGGAGCAGACAGAGCCGGAAAACTTCTTCCTCCAAAAATATATTTATTTTTTCTATTTTCAAAACTTTTCTTAAAATAGTGCAAATATTTACAGTGCACAAACCAAAGGTTCAAATTGCCAAAAAGAAAATTATACAAACAAAATAAAAATAAAGAGGCTTCAAGTTTGCCAGATGAAATCAAAAAGACCCTGAACAAAACTATTAGTCAGCCAAACCACAGTACCTTCAAACAAGACATTCCAACCACAACTGAGGCTCTGGAGCTCCTGCAGAGCTTACATACCCGCAGCCCCTCCCACAGTTGAGCCCAAATTGCAAAATTAATCAATCAACTAAATAATGACATCCTAAATACAAAACAATTTAAAGAAACAAAAATCACAAAATATACAAAACATCCAAAATAATTCTTTAACCAGAAACCCTTCAGTGCATAGTAAAATACATGTTTCCCTAACACCAGTAAAACACCCCCGTTAAAATAGTCCGTTCTACCAAACACCCGCGAAACCCCTCCATAACAAGCCAATGGTACAGTCCCTTGGTTTCTCACAACAAACAGGAAGTATGTGGAGTTCGCGTGATGAGTTACTGAAAACTGTTGTGTTATAAAAATGCTAGAACTAAATAAACTTGACATTAGAAATAACCGGTTTGGGGCGTCGTGGCTCAGGTGGATAAGGCGCCATACCATAAATTCAGGGACCCAGGTTCGATTCCGACCCGAGGTCATTTCCCGATCCCTCCCCGCGTCTCTCTCCCGCTCATTTCCTGTCTCTACACTGTCCTATCCAATAAAAGGTGAAAAAGCCCCCCAAAAAATCTCTTTAAAAAAAAACAAAAAAAAGAAATAACCGGTTTGTATGCATGCGTGTTTCCTAGACCATAGACAATGCTTAACAGATGGGAGATAAAAATGCTTAGAAGTGTGTGATGCGTTTTACATATGAGTGGAGCCAAACAAATGTTACTAGAATGCCGGTAGGCCTTTCCCCGCACTCGTAACAAATGCTGCTCTCGTTAGAAACTATGGCAAACGGTGGAGTATGAAATGCTTGAAAACCAGTAATATCCATACAGAAAACAGTAATGGAAACCAAGTGCAACTCACAGCAACAGGTCAGCCAAGATGTTTGAACATTGCCGGCAGATTGCTGCCTGTGCGCTTGCATGAGAGGTGTGCGCGCGTCACGGCTCACTCCGTGACACATACATACGATATATAATAGTGAGCGATAATGGAGTTAACCGTAACAATATATTAGATTCCTCCTGACTATCTTTGACAATTTAAGTAAAACGTACCTTTGTGCTTTTTTGTTTTGATGTGCTCCTGAGCGTTTCTAGCTCCTCTGTTTCCATAATTGAGCACAGAATACACAGAACCTTTCCCAGTACGTCCACTTTTCGGATACGTTCCGTCGTCACAGTTTGTGTCCCTATCTGCACGGTAATGCTACTATCGAGCCATGCCTATCGGAAACAGTTCTTTATTCTGTTCGATTTATCGATTTCCCTGGCACAATCCTCATTTTTGCAGTCCAAAACTTTCGCCATATTGGCGAAGTAACTTTGAAAACTAACCAAAATAACTAGAACTTAAGAAGTGATCAAAACCATGTACGTGTAGCTTGTTTCTCCGTGAATTGTAGAAGTGAGATGAAACGAGCGCCAAAACGTTGCCGGAAATCGTCGCGAGTTGTCGTTAGCATAAAAATTGAAGAAAGCAATGACGATTTCCGTTATCACAGCTGCAACTAATTTTGCAATGAGCGCTGCCGAAAGATGCTGGCGGGCGGTCAGTCGGTCCTGCCTGCTTGTGCCACCACAAGCCTCGTCTCGCGCTGACCCCTACCCCCAAAATTCTCAACGGATTTACACGTTTCACAAAAATGACATTTTCAGCAGGAAAAATTAAAATTCTCATCCCTGTATTGTGCCTATAGTTAAGGTTGTTCTTGGTGTTGCATTTTAGCTTATTTTAACAATGATTTGTGTTTAATATCCAATTCTGATGCTTTATTTATACACTCATATCAGTCCTAACTTGTTTAAAATTGAGGTAAAATTTCGAAGAAGTCAACGCACCCGCATGCTTACAGAAAAGGGAAAGCAGTTGCAAGACAGCAAATTGAATGAATTAAAAAGGGCCTTTGAACGCATGTACAAAATGTGGAAATACCACATCAATGGACTGAAAAGATCAATGAAACATCAAGATTCAGAGTTTGTGACTGAAATCAATCACTGTTGTCAATGCCCATCAAGCTGATCTAAATGCCATTTATGACTGAATCAGAGCCATTTCAGTTCCTGATCTTGAAATTAGGAGGAAGAATGACTCATGTTATGCCATCACTAAGACTGCAAGGGAAAAGGCTCAGTGTCTTATCACTGCTGCTGGTGATCCAGATGATATATCCTGGCCTGAGACTGACTCAGTGTTCGATCTTACAGAGTCTAGCGTCGTCTCCATGCAATCCTTTCCAGCTTCCAAACTTTCCAGCTGGGCCTCTCTTCAGTCAATGCGGGAAAGACAAGCTGCAGCTGAAGTGGCAGTAACTCAAGAAGTGCTTAAAATCATGAAATTCCAACACGAATGTGAAGAGGAGATCCGAAAACTGGAAGCAGAAGAGAAGAGGGTGGCTGCTGAGCGAGAGGCACGAGAAAGAGCAATGGGAGGCAGAAAGGGCAAGGCAATCAGCTCTGTTTGTAGCAGAAAGTGTTGCAAGGAAAGAGAAATTGGAGGAAAAGAAAAAGGAGGTGGAACGTTTAGAGGAGTTGAAAAGGCACAATGCTGCACAGGCCAGACTTCAAGTGTATGCTGAGGAAGACCAACGAGACCATCCTATCTCAGCCCTTCAAGTCAGAATAGGCAGTCATGTCACTATAAGCACCAAGTCTGACCCTGTTGCCCATCCATTTGTCTCTGTGCAAGATAAAGTTCAATCAAGTATATCACCTTCTACACTGCCACCTCCCACAGCACCCCTACAAGGCCACAGTACTGGCACTGATGCTGCAGTACCTCTGGCCAACAGTCAAGCTGTTGATCTTGTAAGGATGCTCGCAGAGGCTATAACGGCAAACAGAGTTCCAATTCCAGAGCCTGCTGTCTTTTTTGGAGATCCACTGCAGTTCACAGACTGGAAAATGTCCTTCCATGCATTAATTGATCGCAAGAACTTGCCAGCTCAAGAAAAATTGTTCTTCTTAAGGAAGTACGTAGGAGGCATGGCCAAGCGAGCTATTGAGGGATATTCCCTAGTTGGAACGGAGGCTGCCTATTGTGCTGCGTGGAGCATACTTGATGACCGCTTTGGAAATCCCTTTATAGTTGGCAAGGCATACAGAGAAGATACAGTCATAGCACAAAATTTCCTCTAAAGATAAAGATCTCCGTGAGTTTGCTGACTTCTTAACCAGCGTCACAACTGCCATGCCTTATGTTCAAGGCTTGCAAATACTAAATGATTGCATTGAAATTCAGAAAATTATAGCCAAGTTGCCTGACTGGTTGAGTTCCCATTGGAACAGAACAGCTACAGTTTTTCAAGATGAATACAAAGCCTTTCCCGACTTCAAAGCTTTTGTTGAGTTTCTCAACAAGGAGGCAAGAATCGCCTGTAACCCCATTACATCACTCCAAGCATTGAAGGCCTCAGAGCAAGAGCACTCTAGGCAGAGTGATTCAGATCACAAGTTTCACAAAAATCGTCACTCAACTGCTAAAATCTTTGCTACAAGTTCAAGTGAGAAGACCAACCCTGTGTGTATATTTTGCAAGAGGCTTGGACATTCTCTGCACAAATGTAGGAAGTTCATGGAAAAGCCAGTTGAAGAGTGAGTGAAGTTTGTTCAATCTGAAAAGTTATGCTTTGGGTGTCTTAAGATCGGACATAGTTCCAAGCGTTGTGTCTTTAGGAGTGTTTGTGACAAATGTGAGAAACGCCATCCAACCTGCTTGCATCAAGACCGGGAGAGAAATTTAAGACTTCAAGTGCGTCAAATACAGTCTGCTGTCAGTCAAGGATCTGCAGAAAGTAAACGTGAGCAACCGAATGACCATCTAGAGGTGCAGCTGGCAACTTCCAACAGAGTCATTCAACAGGATAGAAACACATGAACATCAATTCTTCCTGTGTACGTGTCAACAGCAGCTAATCCTGAAGAGATTTTAGTGTACGCCTTGCTTGATACTCAGAGCGACACTACCTTTATTCTGAAGGATATAGCTGATCTGTTGTATGTCAAGAAAGATCCTGTGAGGCTCAAGATCTCTACAATTACATCAAGGACAATGGTGGTGTCAAGCAACAAGTTGTATGGACTGCAAGTAAGAGGTTTGAGGTCTGATGAGAGTCAACCTTCCAGTAACATACACAAGAGAGTATATACCTGCTAATAAGTCTGACATACCCACCTGTAAGACTGCAAAGTGTTGGTCTCATTTAGAACATCTAGCTGATGAGATGTCACCCGAACTTGATTGTGAAGTGGGATTGTTGATCGGCTACAACTGCCCTGAAGTCCTGCTTCCGAGATGTGTGGTCAGTGGCAAGGAAGGTCAACCATTCGCCCAGAAATCTGTGTTGGGGTGGAGCATTATCGGCTACAGCAATCGTGACAATGAGTTTGCAGATGAAATTGGAATCAGCCACCGAATTACATCAAGGGAAGTCTTTTCAGCTACTCAAATCCCTTCAGCCACTGAAATCTGAAGTCCACTTTGTGTATCGAACTAAAGTGAAGGAAATGCTTACTCCAGCAGATATCCTGAAGATCTTTGAGTCCGATTTCACAGAAAGGAATGACGAAGACATAGCTATGTCTCAGGAAGACCTTCGGTTTTTAGCCAAACTGAAACAAGGCATCAAGCAAAAGGATGGCCATTCTGAGATGCCACTGCCTTTTAAAGAGGACAGACCAGCTCTGCCAAACATCATAGCATGTGCTGAACATCGCCTCCAGTGCTTAAAGAGATGCCTCAAGAAGGATGAACAGTACTGTAAGGACTATAAGGCCTTCATGATGGACATCATTACTCGTGGCCATGCGGAAAAGGTTCCCGATGGAGAGATTGACAGTCAGCCCGTCTGGTACATTCCTGGCAAGATCCGGGTGGTGTTTGACTGCTCCGCAAGGTTCAAGGGCACATGCCTAAATGACCATCTATTGACTGGACCAGACCTTACAAACACCCTCATAGGAGTCCTGTGTTGTTTTCGCAAGGGTCAAGTAGCAATCATGTGTGATGTGGAACGCATGTTTCATCAGTTGCATGTTGTCCAAGATGATCAGGACTACCTCCGGTTCTTGTGGTGGGAAGGTGGCGCGTTAGAAGCACGGCCATCAGTATTCCGCATGCGAGTTCATATCTTTGGAGCTGCCTCCTCGCCTGGATGCGCCAACTTTGGGTTCAAATATCTTGCTGCTCAAGGTGATGGTTATTTCAGTCAAGCTGCAGCAAGATTTATCCAACGCAACTTTTGTCGATGATGGGTTGACAAGTGTCGATACCGACGCAGAGGTTGTTCAGCTTGTGAGAGAAGTCAGAGACTTCTGCAAATTTGGTAATCTTCACCTGCACAAGTTCGTCTCCAACAGCAAGCAGGTCATCGCCTCTCTGTCAAGAGAAGAGTGCCTGGAAAGTGCTGCTGATTTGGATCTTGACTTAGGACAGACCAAGGTAGAACGAGCACTTGGAGTACAGTGGTGTGCGGCATCCGACACATTCCAGTTTAGAGTAACTGAAGGAAAATCCATTCACCAGAAGGGGTGTTCTTTCCACAGTGGCCTCAATATTTGATCCGCTAGGGGTTGTGGCACCCTTCATTCTGGTTGGCAAAAAGACCTTACAGATCATGTGTAGAGACAAGGTAGGCTGGGATGAGCCGCTTCCAGAAGATCTGAAGCCACATTGAGAAGTCTGGCTCCGAGACCTTGTAGACTTGTCCACAGTTAAAATACCACAGTGTTATGTGCCACTAGCATGTAAAGATGTATTGTGTTATGAATTGCACAATTTTTCTGATGCCAGTGTGATCGGCTATGGAGTTTGCCCTTACCTGAGGACAGTGACTGTGAATGGGGAGGTATATTGCACACTTGTCATGGGTAAAGCAAGAGTGGCCCCAACAAAGGTGACGACCATCCCTAGATTAGAGCTCTCCACAGCTGTAGTTGCAACCAGAATAGGTGATCTGTTAAGAAGAGAACTGGAGTTGGATCGACTTAGTCAATTCTATTGGACAGATTCCAAGGTTGTTTTGGGCTACATTAACAACGAGGCAAGATGCTTTCAAGTCTTTGTAGCTAATAGGATCCAGCAGATCAAATCCATCACAGAACCTTGTCAATGGAGGTATGTGGCCACAGAACATAACCCTGCTGACCATGCATCCCGTGGGCTCACAGCTAAGGAACTTGGAGTCTAACTGGTTCACTGGGCCAAGTTTTCTGTGGCAAAGAGAACTCCCCGAAGATAAGGTCAAGATGGAGTTACGTGACAGTGATCCAGAGCTCAGGAGGGCTCAAGTCCTTACAACTAAGGTGGCGGAGCAGACACCTCTCTTGAACCGTCTGCAGAAGTTTTCAGACTGAGGAAGAATGGTGAAGGCTATAGCAAGACAAGCGTTGGGCAAGAAATGTGAAGGGTCTGAAAGAAAGATCAGAGTCTACAACACTGGATGAAAGAAAGGATGCTGAACTATTCATAATCCGACTAGTCCAAGAGGATGTTTTCAGTGCAGAACTTAAGGCTCTTAAGGAAAGAGGTAAAATCAAACCAGCCCTCCAGACTGTATAAGCTATGCCCATTTGTAGATGAGCACAATATCCTGAGGGTGGGAGGAAGATTGACCAAAGCAGCACTTCATTCACACGTCAAGCACCCTGCTATTCTGCCAAAGGGCCATCATGTGTCCTGGCTCCTCATAAAACATTTTCATGAGCGAATTTGCCATCAAGGTCACAGCATGACAATGAATGAGATCCGATCCAAGGGCATTTGGATTCTGGGATGTAGTGAGGTGTCCATCTACAAATGCGTAAAATGCAGGAAGTATCGTAAAGCCACTCAAGAACAAGTTATGGCTGATTTACCACCTGAGAGGTTAGAGCCCACTCCTCCATTTACATACAGTCGCATGGACTGTTTCAGACCATTCTACGTGAAGGGAGGGAGAAGAAATACGGCCTTCTGTTCACTTGTATGTGTTCAAGAGCGGTTCATATTGAAGTGCTTGACGATCTCAGTTCTGATGCGTTCCTGAATGCACTGCGCTGCTTCATTTCCATTCATGGCAGCGTAAGTCAGCTTCATAGCGATCAAGGCACTAACTTTGTTGGTGCGAAGAAAGAGTTCATGGAACTCATGAAAGGAATTACTCAAGCGCGCATGAAAGATCTGGGCTGTCACTTCATTTTCAATCCACCTTCTTCCAGTCACATGGGCGGAGTCTGGGAGCGACAGATCTGAACAGTGCGGAATGTCTTGACTGCCATCTTGGATCAGTCTGCCAGGACCTTGGATAGCTCCTCTTTGAGAACCTTCATGTATGAAGCTATGGCAATAGTGAATAGTCAACCCCTGACCTTTGAATACCTGAATGATCCATTAGCACCAGAGCCATTAACACCTAATCATATTTTAACAATGAAGTCAGACATTATTGCCTCTCCACCTGGACAGTTCTCTAGAGAAGACCTTTATCTGAAAAGGAGATGGAAGAGAGTCCAATTTTTAGCTAATGAGTTCTGGGCCAGATGGAGGAAGGAGTACGTGTTGAATCTCCAGCAAAGAAGTAAATGTAGTCAGAATCGTCGAGACGTAAAGATCAATGATGTGGTCTTACTTCAAGATGACCTGACACCACGAAATCGTTGGAAGCTTGCCAAGATTGTTGAGGTCTTCCCGGGATCTGATAGGTGGGTAAGGAAGGTTAAACTTCTAGTTAGTGATGCCACACTAGATAGTAAAGGTGCACGCATCACTAAACCAGTGTATTTAGAAAGACCAATACACACAAGTGTCTGAGTTTGAATAGGGTGTGCGTGTGTGTATATATATGTGACATGTATATGTTTCAGTATGTGTGCATGTGTGAATTTACTTATTGGGTTTTAAAATCACACTTGTGTGGTGGGAGTGTGAAGGTAGCCATAGAAAGTAATGGCTACCCTTTATGTTCAAGTATTGCACAATTTGGCATAATTAAAGTTATAATTTTTTGTTTTTACATATTAAAATATTGCACATATTTGTATGATATTATAACTATTAAAAATGTAATGGACTTTATTTAAAAGAGAAACATTGTAAGGATGAACATTAATGGCTTGGGTGGACTCAATCTCCCATGATGCATTAATGTACGTCACTTCCTGTGAAATGTTTGTTGGCGCCTAATGAATGAAGGAGCTCTTGGGTGAGCACAAAGAAAGGCTACTTGTTTGATGTGCTGCAAGTTCTCTAGTGTCTTGTGCTTAAGTATTGCAAGTTTGATGTCCTCTCATGCTCACAAGTCAAGTTTGATATCTTTTATGCTTAACAACAACTTGTAACCCTCTTAGTCTACAAGCCGGCAAAAGTGGCATGTTGCCTTTTGTTTGTTATTTTAATAAGATTTAAGCTCATGTTTGTGTTTATGAATGTATGATTGACTTATGTTTGTCCTGTTTGTGTAGTTCTACGGTGTTTGTACAATAAAGAAAAACATCAGTATTAAGAACCTGGGCCTTGGATTGTGACTAAGGGCGGTACATATCTTATACCGGTAACTTAAACACACAATACAAGTTACATGCATTAATCTAATCTAAATGCAGGTAAACAACATGTTGGCGTGTGTGGGTTTTTTTTTTAATCCAAATGAGAGTCGCAGCTTACCCGTCTGTGCTCTCGCTTCTTGTAGGCCGATTGTTTTGAAACAGTCTGACTTTCAGTTGTTCGTTCAGTTCTCCGTTCATTCGCTTCTTCCACGCAAGGGCAAGATGGCAGCAATATCCAGTTTAGAAATAAGATGGCTGCTCCACTCATTCTCTCCATATGGAGTACTCCGCCATTACTGCTCAGCTCAGGCAATTACTAAAACCCGGGACGTCACCGGTTTTAGCAACAACCACAGGGAGGTCACTGCCCGAGCAATACGTCACATCCCATTCCGTCCCGGGTTTTACCAACAACCCTCGGCTCACTCTGGGAAAACTGGTGCAACTCAACTCACTTTCCTTTTAAAATAAATGCTTTCCTTTTCTTGTAGTTTTCTTTTCTTTTAATTGTTGGTACTGCACTCTCTTTCAATACAGGCTTCTAGCCAACACCCAACAGATCAGAGGTCTTGTACAAATCTTCAGTAAAATGTGCAGAGCAGAGGAGAGACCACTTCATAGGCGCCCAATGTGGCCGTGAACTTCTCGCAAAACGCATCCAAACCTTTGCAGTTTGAACATTCTTGGGCCATGAATGCAACGTAAATCCACATTGTCATGTTGCTGCACTGGCCAGCAACACATCTGCGTGGCATGGCGATAAATTAGCTCAAAATGGAGGATCGGAGTTGCAGTCAGCTCTGCGTTTTAGTATAGCGGAAATGGCGATGAGACAGATAGACTTCCTGCTGTGACATCACAGACGTCAAGGTCATTCACTCTGACCGCTACCTATATACTGTAAAATCACTTTAATCATAAAAAATTACTAGATTAGATTTATTGTTAACGCTTAAAACTATTCCTGTGCCATTCTTGAGGCCCCAAGGCATTTATACAGTGCCTTGAAAAAAATATTCATACCTCTTGAATTTTTTCACATTTTTCCACCTTACAACCACGAACTTAAGTTTTATTTTTTAATTGAGATTTTATGTGATAGACCAACACAGAGTAGCACATAACTGAAGTGAAACGAAAATGATAAATGGTCTTAAATTTTAAACAAATAAAAATCTGAAAAATGTGCATTAGTATTCAGCCCCCCGCATCAATACTTCGTAGAGCCACCTTTTGCTGCAATTACAGCTGCAAGTCTTTTGTGGTATGTCTCTACCAGCTTTGCACATCTAGACACTGAAATTTTTGCCCATTATTCTTTGCAAAATAGCTCAAGCTCAGCCAGATTGGATGGAGAACGTCTGTGAACAGCAATTTTCAAGTCTTGCCACAGATGCTCAATGGGATTTAGGTCTGGACTTTGACTGGGCCATTCTAACACATGAATATTCTTTGATCTAAACCATTCCATTGTAGCTCTGGCTGTATGTTTAGGGTCATTGTCTTGCTGGAAGGTGAATCTCCTTCCCAGTCTCAAGTCTTTTGCAGCCTCCAACAGGTTTTCTTCCAGGATTGCCCTATATTTAGCTCCATCCATCTTTCTTTTTAGCTCCAACCATGTTTCACAGTGGGGATGGTGTGTGCAGGGTGATGAGCAGTGTTAGTTTTCCGCCACACATAGCGCTTTGCATTTAGGCCAAAAAGTTCAACTTTGGTCTCATCTGACCAAAGCACCTTCTTCCACATGTTTGCTGTGTCCCCTACATGGCTTCTGGCAAACTGCAAACAGGACTTCTTATGCCTGTCTTTCAACAATGGCTTTCTTCTTGCCACTCTTCCAAAAAGGCCAGATTTGTGGAGTGTACGACTTATAGTTGTCCTGTGCACAGATTCTCCCACCTGAGCTGTGGATTTCTGCAGCTCCTCCAGAGTGATCATGGGCCTCTTGGCTGCTTCTCTGACCAGTGCTCTCCTTGCTCGCTCTGTCAGTTTAGGTGGACGGCCATGTCTTGGTAGGTCTGCAGTTGTGCCATACTTTTTCCATTTTTGAATGATGGCTTGAACAGTGCTTCTTGAGATGTTCAAAGCTTGGGATATTTTTTTTATAACCTAACCCTGCTTTAAACTTCTCCAGAACTTTATCCCTGACCTGTCTGGTGAGTTCTTTGGTCTTCATGATGCTGTTTGTTCTTCAGTGTTCTCTAACAAACCACTGAGGCCTTCACAGAACAAGTGCATTTATGCCGAGAGTAAATTACACACAGTAGGACTCTAATTAGATGACTTCTGAAGGCAATTGATTGCACTGGATTGTATTTAGAGGTATCAGAGTACAGGGGGCTGAATACTAATGCACACCACATTTTTCAGATTTTTATTTGCTTAAAATTTTGAATACCATTTATCATTTTTGTTTCACTTCACAATTATGTGCTACTCTGTGTTGGTCTATCACAATCTCAATTAAAAAAAAAACAAAACTTAAGTTCATGGTTGTAAGGTGGAAAAATGTGAAAAAGGTCAAGGGGTAGGAATACTTTTTCAAGGCACTGTAAACGAAAGTGAGGCCATGGCTCTGCATGTATACTTTAATGTCTGCATTTAAAAAAAAAAAAAAAAAAAAAAAAAAGGTGGGGAAGCCATTACCTAATGGTCAGAGAAGCAGTTGAGAGACCAAAAGGTCGCTGCTTCAATTTCCTAGACCAGCAGGAATGGCTGAAGTGCCCTTGAGCAAAAGCACCTAACCCTCAATTGCTGCTCAGGCTGCTCTGGGTAAGTTGTATTTGGCTCTGGATAAGAGAGTGTCTGCTAAATGCCGGTCATGTAACGTAACGTAAAATGGAGCTTCCAACATGGCATCTTCCACTGGCAGCATGAAAGCAAACAGGGGGGCCTTGAAGGTATGTCATCTCCCAATGAATCCCAAGGACTATTTGGTCCACAAGCACCTTTTAACTATCGAAACACTGCCTTCTTGCCACACAGTGAAAGAAATACTCGAGTTCCTGATTCTGACTGGACACAATTCCAGTTGGTTGGTTCATTTTCTTAAACAGCAGCTTTGGCACAAGTTCCACAAATTGCAAGGCAAATCCCAGGTTTATATTAATATGCTAGTCCTAATTACATTATTAATTATATAGCAACAGCGAATCCAGATGATCATGTACTGCATGACAGATTCACAAATGCTCTGGTTTAAGACGTATATCATTTTGCTTCAGTATCGGTGCTTTCCAACGGTCAGAGGCTAAACTAACGTCTAACTTAAGTTTTCTGGGAAAACTTGGGACAGTGTTCAGAACAGAGGATTGTGTGGTTTCTTTCAGAAACCAAAGTTAATATTGGCAAGCTGCTGTTGTATAAAAACACTTCGGGATGTGCTGTTATTGGAAAATAATCCATTTCAGTGAGCAAAGTGCTCCGACTCTGCAGGCAGTCACTCGCATCCTCACTGATGGATTATTTTCTGCACGCTCGTAACCCTGGTGCCTGCTTTTTCCTCGTAGTCAGAAACAGTAAGCGTTATGAAATTTGATATTTAAATCTACAGATAAGTCCAAATTACCCCCCGTATTAAATTCACTGGATACAAAAGCTTTTACTTATGTAAATCGCTGCATCTAAACCCCATGGAGCATAATTCCAAGCAAAATAATAAACGATAAACAAGACATTTTCAAATGAGTGATTGTTTTTCAAAAAAAAAAAAAGTCGAGATGGGGAAAAACGAAGTTTTTCCGCAGTACAGTGTGTGTCTGCAAAGAGAATCGCAGCAGGAGATACCTGACATAATTACTTCCCCGCATGGCACTTTTTAATCCTAATCAACATCAAAGCCATGCAAATGTAAAAACCATTTTCAAATATTCTCAGTCGAGATGCAAATGATGAGAACCGTCGGCTTCACGTAGGTGTTTGGGTAAACGCGCAGCATCGTTTCAATTATCAAGCACTGCAGGCTGCAACGTTGCACAAAAAGTGCACGTTTGCGAGAGCCGGGGTTAATATTCTCGACCTGAGCCGTTATACAGCGGGTTTCAAAAAATTTGATATTTCGCAATTTAATAACTGCCAATTCTCATTCAACTGACCTCAAATTAACAGCATGTGTGAAACAGGTCAAAAATTATATACGTTTTTATGTAAAGAAATGCTATTCACTGGAAAAGAAAAGGCGTTGTGTGTTAGAGTATGCTCGGACAAGACTGTGCAGCGTGCATTTATGAGAGAATTCTCTAAAAACACACCAACTGCACTGCAGATTTGGACACAGCACAAAAAAGGTCAAAGAGGAAGGCTGTCTGTGCAGCAGGGCAAAAGGATCTGGACGACCACCAGCATCGGAAGAGACGGTCGAGCGAGCGGGTTCACGAATATTGAAAATTTGTGAAATCGTTCATGGAATCCACATAGCTTTGAATTTCTCAGAGTTAAAGGAATAAATCTGATCTTGCTTAATGTTAAGCCTGTTCAGTTTCATTTGCCAAGACCATGTCGTTTCTGGGATATTTACAGTACATCTCAAATATCAAATTTTTTGAAACACCCTGTATTTGAGTTGATCCTAGCTACAGCTAAAAATACGAAATAAATAAGGTGCAGGAGTTTCTTTTTAGCATCATAAGGCGGCTTTTACTTCCATGTAGAGCTAACGCAGCATGTTCTCTCTAAACTGTTGAGTTTGTGGCTTCTTTCCCTGTGTCTGAAATCGCTCACTATATAGGGAATTACTATATAGAGGACTATTTTGTGAGCTCATTGGGAAAATTGGGGGGGGGGGGGGGGGGGGGGACCTGCTTTCGGACTGTTGTGTCATTTATGTCATACAATTAAAACGTGCCAGGTCAGCCAGCTGATGGGTTTTCAAAATAATAAATAGATGCATGCATTTTTGAAATAAAATATTATACTGAGCGTATTTCCCATATTAATAAATAACATACCTGCATCTTTCAGTTCTGTTAAAATCTAGGCTGAATACTTTTTCTTCTTTGCCACTGCCTGTTATTAAATCAAATTTGAGACTTTTAATTTGATTTCTTTCAGTGCAACCACAATGCATGATGGGACATATTGTTTTGGTTAGTGACCATCATTGTACACAACTTTTCGTGATGCATTGTGGGATACTCCGAGTGCACTATACAGGGCGCAAATAATCCTCACTAAGGTTTCGGACAGCGCGACAAAATGGGGTCCCCACTATATAGTAGAAAAAAAAAAAAAAAAACTTGATTCATCATGTTTGTGAAATTCCTCTCTGCATTTAACCCATCTGAAGCAGTGAACACACGTGAGCAATGAGCGCGCACACATACACAGAGCAGTGGGCAGCCATGCTAACATGAGCAGTTGGGAATTAGGTGCCTCGCTCAAGGCAGTCCCATATTAACCTAACTGTATGTCTTTGGACTGTGGGGGAAACCCACACAGACACGGGGAGAACATGCAAACTCCACACAAAAAGACCCCTTCCAGCTGCTGGGCTCAAACCCAGAACCTTCTTGCCGTGAGGCAACTGTGCTAACCACTACACCACCGTGCCGCCCTATATAAGCACTATATACACATGCTTTCGTCTAAACCGGGGAACGGGCGCTGCGCCCTCTTACTCTGTGTGCGCCACTTTACCGAAATGCCAAATGAACCCAAAGTCACACTTAGGCCATGCACTTGTATGCTACTGCACAACATGCAATCTTTCTCAAAATAATCTTTCCTCTGTGAAAACATCCCAGCAACACCATGTGACAATGTGTCTGATCATCAAATACATTACAATTACTCCAAAATTATTCCAAATCATGGGTGGCACGGTGGTGTAGTGGTTAGCGCTGTAGCCTCACAGCAAGAAGGTCCAGGTTCGAGCCCCATGGCCGGCGAGGGCCTTTCTGTGCGGAGTTTGCATGTTCTCCCCGTGTCCGCGTGGGTTTCCTCCGGGTGCTCCGGTTTCCCCCACAGTCCAAAGACATGCAGGTTAGGTTAACTGGTGACTCTAAATTGACCGTAGGTGTGAATGTGAGTGTGAATGGTTGTCTGTGTCTATGTGTCAGCCCTGTGATGACCTGGCGACTTGTCCAGGGTGTACCCCGCCTTTCGCCCGTAGTCAGCTGGGATAGGCTCCAGCTTGCCTGCGACCCTGTAGAACAGGATAAAGTGGCTACAGATGAGATGAGATATTCCAAATCATAGTAGATACACCATCAGACGGTGCAAAAACGATCCGAATTGGCGTTTTCCAGACCGAGGTGCCATGTTTACTTGTCGCAGCTGCTCTTGTGAGATTTGACATAGGTTACATACAAGGTCAGCTGACTTGTAGAGCAAGATTTCTCGAGACTGAATGACCCTTCACCCACCGGCGCAGGAGCTTTTGAGAGGAGTAGTTTGCAAGTTGTTTTTGTTGACACTTGGGCATTTAAAGATGTCATCCAGCGGCACAAAACGGAAGAAAGCCAAAGACTCTCCGGGACTGAAGATGATTACTTTCTGTCATAAAGCGGATAAAGATGTTTCCAATGGGAGATCTCGACAATCGAGGGATCGGCCCGAGCGCTATGACAGCGGCGGCGCGGAATCCGTGATGAACGAAGACCAGATGTCTTGCTCTGATGAAGGCACCGAGTGTTCAGTGGAAAAGCAAAATGAGAAAGGCCAAGTACCAGGAAAAAGTTCATGTTTTTTCTTTTTTAAAGCACGCTTACATTTTTTGCTTGGATTCCAACTTGACAATGTTTACTTTTTTTAGTTTCCTTTTCAAGAAAAATAATTTTGCTCTGGAATTTTTTTCTTCATTTTGAACAGCTAACTCTACCTTATTATAGTATAAGAAAACAACAGATTTCCGAGCAGATTTCTCTGTTTGGACCTGCCTGATCCATCCTGGTGCCCTGTGTCTGGTTGGAGTCTCATCGCATCGCTCCTGTGGAGGACGGCCCCATGTGGACAATTGGGGGTCGCGCCTGGAGGACACTCTGGACTCTTGCAGTGGTGCCTTTGTGGCTGGGGACTGCAGCTGACTTGCTGACTTTGGGACTGCGGTTTCATGAACAGTTTTGCGCTGGGTTTCCGTCAGTGGGGGGTTTATAGCATCAACGAAGCTGACTTTATGTTAGGACTGTTAATGTTATAGCCATGTTGTCTGTTGTTGCCCAAATGAGGATGGGTTCCCTTTTGAGTCTGGTTCCTCTCAAGGTTTCTTCCTCATGTCGTCTGAGGGAGTTTTTCCTTGCCACCGTCGCCACAGGCTCGCTCATTGGGGATAGATTAGGGATAAAATTAGCTCATGTTTTAAGTCGTTCAAATTCTTTAAAACTGCTTTGTGACAATGTTTATTGTTAAAAGCGCTATACAAATAAACTTGACTTGATACTTTCCAAGTTTGATTAATTTCAATTTGAATCAAGAGGAATTTGTATTATGTAATTTGAATAAGGTATTAGAATTTAAATTGTTGTTTGTGACAGTTTTATTTTCTTTTTCAGTGTTGACAATTTGTTACAATTTCCCCTCTCAGATAGCCTCAGAATGTCCCATTGTAGCCTCAATTTTTCCAAGGCTTCGCACGGCGGAAGGCGGGGGAACTCCCCCTTCCGCACCATCCCTCCCCCCGCCCACTTGGTTGCTTTGCTCCCTTGCCATAGTGAGCGCCATCATACTAAATTTTTCTAGAAAAGTCCTGATATAGTGCCCTGTATAGTGAGTAGGGAGCGATTTCGGACACAGTTTCTGCGCGAGTGAGTGTTAACCAACAGAGCATGGGATCGTGACATCAGCTGAAGTGAGCAACGCAAGGCATAATGGGATTTTAGGACGTGGACGCTACGGTAGAGACCGAGTAGTAATAGTCGTGGCGGCAGCGTTGTGGTGATGTTTATATCATCCAATTTAAATCCACAGTGAAATGAACACGCTGTATTATTAACTGCCCTAACTGTTCTCATGACCGACTTGGAAAACCTTCAGCTAGACCTGAAGATTAAATTGGAGGAACTGGAATTTGACTGGATGTTGAAATAACTCAACTTTTCATCCTAACTTTTTAGAAGGTACTAAACTTTAGAAATATTGATTCAAATAACCTTTCCAGTGTACAGAATGCTCCATTTTAAAGTAGTAGTATTAAAATATTAACAGCTGCTGAAGTTGCAGTTGAAGGAACTGTGAAAGTTTGTTGCGTTGCAGTCATCAGCTCCACCATCACGCCCTTCAAGCAGGCCAAAACAGAGGTCGTTAAACATTTTAACCAGAGCGTCAGCGAGGCAGTAGCTCACACAGCCGTACCATGAGAAACCAGAGTTGTTTATAATTAGCCAAGTTGCTCTTTGTGAGAACAGTTTGATCTTCAAAACAAAATCAGATTCAAAATGCATTGAAAACTCAGTGAGGAGTCGTGATTTTCCTGAAAGTTCGTGAAAGTCGGCCTAGTTAGCAACTTGTTAATGAGAAATCACAAAACCAGGGAGTAACTTTTGTGCAGACTGATTAGAACTTCCAAACAAAAAGTCCACTGAAAACTCAGGAAGGAGTAGCGATTTTTGTGAATTGTGGACAGACGACGGGTCCGCATACAGCAAGTGAGCTAAAACAAAAATACTCTAATCTAGAATTTTAAATAAGAAAATGAATCATATTACACATTTGTTACCTTCAATGACCAATTTTATTTTTTTTAAATTGTGATTATCAAAGATAGCACTCCTCTTACAATGTGAAGGGTTACATGAATGAAGGAAATTGCACTCTGTACCGTAACTGTTTGCTATGGGTTGTCCGTGAGGCTCGAGTCTTCAGGACAGGAGAGTTTTCCCTGTCGGTTTCTCAGCAACAAGACAAACTGGGGTTTGGTTTTTTTTGGGGTCTCATTAACATCAAACAGCGTTGTAGTCGAGTCACTAAACCTCAAGTCCGAGTCCAGTCTCATGTCCCCACTGTTCAAGTCCAAGTCATTAAAAAATTTGAGTAGAGTCCACTATCCATCCAAGTCGAGTCTGAGAACAAGACTCCAACCGCACCATTTGACGGCGGCTGTTTCAGCGCCATTAACATTAGTTTGTTCCTGAACAGGACGTATGAACAGGTGAATGTGCTCCTCTTTATCAGGGAGTGTGAAGTATTCTGTCAGAGATGGTTGGGAGACTGATGTAAGCACTGAAGGTGTGTTTATTAATACAAGTAGAGACACGTAAATAACCCCGAACGGCAAGCAAAACAGGCAATAGGTCGAGCGAGGCACAAACAGACCATCATAGGCTCGGCAGAATCAAAGACGAGAAAGAGGAAACCAGGGATCAGAAAACTGAACAAGGAAATGAGGCTTGGTAATGTGTCAGCAATGCAACTCAATACTGTTTTTAAATACAGGCGCGCGCTGATTGCACCTTAATCCTGTGCAGGTGAGAGTCGTTTACGGCGCACGTGAGAGTCCGCTTGGTGCATGCGCTGTCCGGAGCGTCTATCTGATGCACATGCCGAGGTGTGCAGGTGAGACAGTCTCATCTCATTATCTCTAGCCACTTTATCCTGTTCTACAGGGTCACAGGCAAGCTGGAGCCTATCCCAGCTGACTACGGGCGAAAGGCGGGGTACACCCTGGACAAGTCGCCAGGTCATCACAGGGCTGACACAGACAACCATTCACACACACACACACCTACGGTCAATTTAGAGTCACCAGTTAACCTAACCTGCATGTCTTTGGACTGTGGGGGAAACCGGTAGCCTGGCAAGCCAGACTAAATGTGAATAATATTTAGTCTGGCCTCGATCCGTAGACATTTCCGACGGGTGTAGGAGGAACAAACCGCTGTCTTTCAAACGGTCTCTGTGCATATAGGCCAACGCTCTGACCAATCAGCGCAACAGTGACTGTGACGTAGTCAGAGTGACAGAAAGCAGTGGGGGAGACCTTGAAATAATTTTTCAAAATGCGTATTAATTAATAAACAGGTTCTAGATATTAAGAAGTTTGGAGATAATGACCACAAGTTTGGAGTCTGTACCACATACTTAACATACACTCATTTTTTTCAAGTGTTTTTCAAGGGTTTGCTTAAACTGTTTTTGAGAGTTTTTATTTAGTGGTGTTTGGTGAAATAATTTCCCTTAAATTTAAAATAACGGGAAAATAAGAAACAATCAAAAAGTAATGTCTCAAAGCTGTTTATTAATTCTTCGTACTGCACAAACTAGCCCCATCCTTTTGGCTACGAGCGGAGCCAGCTGGTAGATCAGACTTTTGCCATAGCCGGTCGGCAAAACAGCGAAAACGTCCTTCTTGAAAAGGAATGAGCGGAGAGCCTCTTCCTGCTCATGTTTCAACGAAAACTCCAAGTCTAATTCTTCTAAAACTGATTCCAAAGCGGAGTCAAACACACGCTGTTCACTAGCCGTAGCCATCTTTCCTGTTGTGCTTTCTCCAGCGTCGCGCAGCTTTGTCGTCACTCCTGCAAAAGCCCGCCCAAAGAATCCAAACAAAAACCTTGCACTGTGATTGGCGGGCACGATTTGATGCCCGGGGTGTTTTTGTTTATATGGGGTGAGGCTAGACCCACTCGCTAGGCAAAAATATTTTTGGCCGCTAGGCGGGTGGGTTTAGTTTACTAGGCTAGGAAACCGGAGCACCCGGAGGAAACCCACGCGGACACGGGGAGAACATGCAAACTCCACACAGAAAGGCCCTCGCCGGCCACGGGGCTCGAACCCGGACCTTCTTGCTGTGAGGCGACAGCGCTAACCACCACACCATCGTGCCGCCCCAGGTGAGACAGTCTTACACGAAATTAGTACCAAAATTAAAGTAGATATAAATATCTTATGCCAAATTATGGCGGCATGTTACAAAAAAATAAAATAAAAATCCAAGTCCGAATGCAGTTAATGCACGAGTCCGAGTCGAGTCATGACTCCTTAAAATTAGGGCAGGAGTCAGACCAGAGTATTACAAGCCTGACATCAATAGAAATATAAAAGCTGATAATCCCATCTTAATTTAAATAGGTGCATCCTAAAACATGCCAACCATTACCCAGAATGCAATGTGCCATGACAGTAGCACATTCTCTATAGACGATGAAGAAAAAACAAACAGGTACAGCGCAAGCTTGTTCGAGAGAGAAACACTATGCACACTGAAAGCACCACTGCAGGACTGTATCGAGTGCAAGCTAATGTGCAGCAAGTGAAATGCGTCGTGCTTCCGTGCTTGCCTTCTCACAATATGACGATCCGACACACATTATGCTGAATAAGATCATGATACATTTTTGAGAGATTAAAATACAGTATCAGTCAAAAGTTTGTACACCCCGACGCATTCATAGGTTGTCTTTTCTACACTGTAGACATCAAAACTACGAAATAACATCTGGAACAGATAAGGTAAACAAAAACGTGTTAAACAAAATGTTTCATATTTTAGATTCTTCAGAGTAGCCAGCGTTTACCTTGACGCTTTGCACACTGTTGGAATTATCTTAACCAGCTGCATGAGGTAGTCACCTGGAATGCTTTTCAATTAACAGCTGTGCCTCGTCAAAAGTTAATTAGTGGACAAGTTTCTTGCCTTCTTAATGCGTGTGAGATAAACAGTAAATAATAAAAATACAGTAAATAGTAGGGTTGTAACGATACACCCAACTCACGATTCGCTCCGCCCACAATTTTTTTTTAAATGTTTTTTTAAAGTAGTAAATTTGACTTAACATTTACTTACTTACATTAACTATTTAATAACAAATAATTCAGACCACTGCAGAGAATGAGTAATATGTATGCAAAAATGAACAAATGTATATCCAAAGATTGTTTTATTTCTCAAAATAATACTGTTGAGCCGGAAGCTCTGTTTTTTTCGGTTCTGAAAAAGTCATTTTTCCAAATCGTGTAAATCCGTTAAGATTTTTTTTGGGGGGGTGGCTCTCTCACTGTCTCACTCTCATAGGGCCAATGATTTTCTGTGATCGCGGAAAACAGATGGAAATTACGGAATTTTTATGGTGAAACATTGCTCGCGTGTCAAAATGTAACTGCCACAGAAGGCTTCCGCCCAGGCAGACATGCCTTCAGTGTTGCCAGATATTGCTAACGTTTTCCACCCCAAAATATGTTCAAAACCAGCCAAAAAGCACCTAAACCTGCCCAATCTGGCAACACTACATGCCTTTCCGGTCAAGTGATTGTGATTGGCTTGTGGCACACCTAGCCAGCCAATGAGCTGCTTGTTTACAGATTCGCTCCCCGCGTCGCAACCAGAATGGCAATCGCTTAAAAGAAATGAATGCTCTGCCAGTGGCGAGTGTGGACGTTGCGTGACTCACAGAAGATTGTTGCAGGTCGGCGAAAAAACGACTTACTAATAGATATAAAAAATAAAAGTAATTTAAGTAAGTTTAAAATGTAATTTAAATAAAAAGTAAAGTATTCATAAATTGAAGTTTGGAAGCGCCTCTGTTTTTGGGCTGAGGAGAAGTTTGAAAGGGTGTACCGCGATTCTGCCTTCTTGTATCGCGATACGGATTGTGGCTCTGCGCATCGTGATTTCGATTCGCATATCGTTACAGCCCTAGTAAATAGCCCTATTCAACACCACAACTGTAGTAGTCTGTATTATGCCAAGAACCACTTGGCTAAGTAAAGAGAAACGACATCCATCATTACTTTAAAGCGCATATTCTGGACCAACTTGTTTTTTTTTTTTTTTATAAGTATGTCCCTTTACACACTCATCCAGAAGGGTCTACAGCAGGAAAAAAAAAAAAAAAACGCGTCTGGAAAAATCCCAAGGGAGTCTGGAGCCAGGTTCGTGACGTCACCTGCGGAAGCGCCAGCAGGCTGCGCGAGCTTTGCACGGTTTCAGTGCACAGCCTGTGTAGACCAAGCGCTCCCATTTCTCTCTCATTGTCCGGTCTTTTGGGAAACGATGAGTACTAATCCCGTCAAGCTTGGTGTTGCTACACCCTCCTACGATACATCTGTTAACCATTTTAATAATTACATGATAACGAAGAAATTTGCAGAAAACCACCAGGTCGTTTTCTCAAACAAACCAGCGCTGACGTAGGATTCAGAAGGAGGCGTCCCTCACGCGACGTCACGAAAATCAATGTTTGCCGGGAAATCCAAATACCAAAGTTTTTTCAGAGGCGGACCAATTCGCCTCAAATGGCTCGATTTCAACTGAATTTTTCTGGTATTGCACAAGGTAAAAAAATTGCACAAAATGCAAAACGTGACAGATATTTGACCAAAGTTTAATCTAAAATAGGAGAATTACATTGATCTTACTCCTGAATTTACCTGTGATATGAACTTGTGTCTGTACAAATTAACTGGAAGCCGCCAATTCAAATTATCCATTTTTTTTTTAATGCAGCACTAACGTTTTGCTGAAAAATCTGTCATCAAACCTATAGATTACGAAACAAGTTACGCATCATTGTAATGTCTTCAATTATCACATCACCTACCCCTACCACTCACCCGTTGCGCGTTGCTCCTTTCTTGCAGCCTCTGCGTCCTTCGTTTTTCGGGGTCTTCTCTGGAAAGAGCTTGGAGGGGGGGTTGGGGGGAACTCGCGTCCTCAGTCGAAAGATGCATTTCCTCTTCTTGATCTCCTTGCCGCAGAGAAACCTAAATGAACATTTCTGTTAGAGCATTTGCATTTCCATCCCATTCATGAAATCAGAATCCAAGTCTGTGAAAATATATAACGTGTAAATAAAAGTTAGACGTATTCAAATCTTTATGAATAATGTACATGTGGAGTCTGTATTGTTGGAAATGGTTTGTTGTCGCTCAGAACAATTTGCAGCTTTTGTGACACATAAAAGCCCAAGTTTTTACATTTGTTCTGTTAGATATTCAAATACAGAGAAGTGTAATGACATATCCTTCAGTAATGACAAACTGTGCATTTTTTTCCCTTTTGGAAGAAACATTCCTTCCTCATACTAAAGCTGTTATTCGCTTTCAAGTGGAAATATTCAGCTTTAACAAAACCTGCTACTTTTCCCCCCCAATATACAAAGACGTTTATTATTAAAAATTAGAATTTCTTGTTAAATCCTTATTTATTCAAGAAATAAAAACAGGCTGGAGCGTACTGGAAAATAATCAACTATTCTGTTATTGTTATGAAGTATTTCAAAGTGAGTGACATCGTTTTTATTTTTCCTCAAATTTGTTAACATTCTGGAACGGCCACGAAACATCACTTACATTATAAAACCAAAACAGCCACTTCATCAGCCTCTTGTCATATTACCGAGAAACTGCCAAGCAATGCAAATCCTCCATCCTTAAACTTTCCCAAGTCATAAAAGGCATTTAAAGATGCATCTTTAACTCTGTTACAAACTGCTGAAACTGGAGACTCCTTACATTAAATGTCTTCTCATGGACAATGTAATCATATCAACGAATACACATTTAAAATCCATGCCTTTGTGAATAAAATGTTACTTTCGAAAGGATAACAAGTGTATTAAAGGAGAACTGAAGTCATTTTTAAACTTGCTTTATTTCTTAACGCGTTATTCAATTACGTTTTTGGTTTTAGTAACCTTATATCGTGACTCGTATTGGCGACTAATAGCAATTAAATATTATACTTAACGGCCTATTCGGTTTTTAGCCGTGTTGAATTTAGTTCGTTTGGTCCATGGCAGGCGTCGCTTATCCGCACGATCTTCATGAGACTTGTGCGAGACTTCAAAACATGAAACGTCAGCCAGGTGTCAGCGCCGCCATTTTGAAAACTTTTCCCAAACGAAGTATCGCACAAAAACGAGTTTAAATGATGATTACTGCCTACTTTTTTCAAACTCCTGATCGCCAACAAAACTCCCGGCTTGATTACATCAGCATTCGAAAGAGGGCGTGCACGTCTTTTTTTTTTTTTAAAGAATTTTTTTGGGCCTTTTGCACCTTTATTGGATAGGACAGTGCAGAGACAGGAAACGAGCAGGAGAGAGAGAGAGAGAGAGAGAGACGGGAAGGGATCGGGAAATGACCTCGGGCCGGAATCGAACCCGGGTCGCCCGCATTCATGGCACGGCGCCCCAACCACCCGAGCCACGACGCCCCCGCGCACGTCTTTTGACAACGTTGGCAGATGTCGGTCACTTTGATTTCCGCTGTACGTTTTACTTCCGTCCTACGATGTCTCGCACAGGTCTCAACGAATCTTGTTTACGGCCATCGCTTTATCAGGCCATATGGACTGATAGATTACATAGCGTATTTCAGACACTCATAACTTACTATAGCAGCGACAAAATAGCGGTCAAAAATGCATTGATATTTAATAAAATGAGAAATAGAATTGATAAAAAATTTGCCTTCAGTTCTCCTTTAATAAATATATATATATATATATATATATATATATATATATATATATATATATATATATATATATATATAAATAAAAGCATTGTCAATTGGTTAACAGTTAACATATTTGTGATTTAATCACATTGTCCACAGTTAACTCATGCTTAATGGCAAATTAAAATCACACTTTAAAAAAAAAAAAAAAAAAACCTGTTCTAAGACTTTAAAGGGATATTTTTCAACTTTTTGGGGAGTCGGAGTGGACAAATCTGCTTGCTTTATGCAAACATATGTAGCCAGGTCAGGAAGGATAAGGCTGGACACAGCAAAAATTATTTTTGTGGGCATTTTATTCCCCCCCTGCATTTAAAAGTTTTTTTTTTTTTTTTAAGGCAGCGTTAACTTTATAATTGAGGGTTTCGCACAATTCAGTGTGAACAAAACAGTATTTTCCTCAAGTTCTGTATTTCACTTCTAGCCTCAAACTATGCAATGCAATAAAATAAACTAAACCAACTCAACAATGTGGACTCTGGACAAGAGTAGTGGCAGTCGTTAAAAAAGAAAAAACAAAACCCAAATAAATGCATTAAGGCACACAGCTCAAAGATGTTTTCCAGTGAAATGCAATAACTCACTGGTAAATGTACAGTACACTCGAGCAAAAACTGCATCTATAAACACTTTTACAGAACACATTTCTCAGAATAAACCAAACTCTCACGCCAGTGTGCAGCTTGCGTGCTGACACACACACACCCGCTGGACCTTAACATGTCTTCTTTTCTCCCCTCTGGTCCATCAAAAGCATACTTAAACCCCAAACCACAGACATTTTATGTAAAACAGTCAGAATGCAACAATACAAGTCGATTCTGTACAGGAGTACACCATCATGAATTATGCCAAGCAGCTACTCATTACGCCACTTCCTGATTTCCCAAACTACCGGGGTGGGCGGCACAGAACATGTCTGAGTTAACGGCGCATCCCAAGAAAAAAAAAAAGGCGCCCTATGGGTCCATGTCGCTTCTGCTTAGAAATAAAATTGTTTTCTGATCCCATGTCCATACAGTAAATACAGCATATATTTATTTACTCTGTGAGGCAGTAGCCACGAAAATGAAGTAAATTCCAAAAACGAACAAAATCACAGAAGTAAAATATACCAAGTGTCTGTACTTTATATTATTCGACTCTTACAGTTTGCGAAACTGAAACCTCCGAATCGAGGCCGACATGCACACGCTGTCACCACGACCCAAACTCTTATTTCCCGGAAATGGCCCGGCGCTAGAGCTCAGTGGTCTCAATACTCTCTTCAGCAACTTCCTGTAATAACTCGGAAGTGCGTCACATCACACACAGGACCACTGGCCGAAGGCGGTGAGAAAAGGGGGACGACCTGGAGTATGGACCCTTTTCACGTGACGTCACGACAAACGTGGCCGCCATTTTGGACATGTACTACCAGTAGTTTACCACAGCCAACATTGAGGAACGGCAGCAAAAAAAGTGTTTATTTTCAGCAAGACTTCCATCATGCCACTATATTGTTGTGCACCTGGATGTAGTAACCATCAACAAACAAGGCAAGGTTTATCATTTTATCGGATCCCGACGGAGAAGATGGATAGCCGCCATTAACAGATTGGCAGCCCTCGGCATACCAGCGCTTGTGTAGTGACCACTTTGTTGGAGGTAAGACGAATAAAATTAGCCAGAAAAGGCATTACATTGCTGTTAACATTCTGTGGCGGCGAGTGTGTAACCAAATAGGCTAAAATAACCCATTGTAACCTCTTTGTTCTTCTGTAGTAGCTATTAGCTAACGACATTAGCTAGCGTTGTGTTCCTTTGCTGTTGGTAGACTGTAGGACAGATCAGAGGCAGTGTCCTACAAACAGCGCTTAATTTGAGGGGGAGCAAGCCGGAGCGCGCTCCGGAACCTCGGGCGTTGGCTCCGGCAGCTAGTTACACTGGATCCGGTGATCCGACACCTCTTTTGACTATGTAACAAAAAAAAAAAAAACGATTGTCTTTAGGCTTGCCATCCTTCCACTTGCGAGTAGTAAGTGATATGCGCTGGGATCTCACACACAGCGGCTCAGTCCCAAATCGTGGCTCGTGCACTTCACTCGCGCGCTGTGTGAGCTGCGCAGGGCCGGAGTGCGCACCCTCCAGAGGGCACTCGCTGTTCAGGGCGGAGTGATTTGGAGCGCAGGATGCCTGCGGAGCCGAGCGTATCCGTGTATTGGTGTTGCTGTGTGCAGACGAATCGTGTATTGGTGTTGCTGTGTGCACACTAATCGCTTTTAAAAACGTTAATCTGATGATCTGCTGATACGGTCTAATGTAAACATGGGCTAAGTGTTCAAAACAAGAGGAACATGTATTTGTCTCTTAAATCCAGGCCGTTCCCTGTAATCTGTCACAACGGTTGGAGAAAGTAATGGCAAATAGTGAGTGCACAAACCATAGAAGGTAAACTGTACACAGCGCCAGGGCAGTGTGATGGTATGTCTACTTTTAGATTGTGTTAGCTGATCAATGAACACACTCGTCACTCGACGAGTTTCACGTCTTTACGACGGATACTTAAATGGTGTGTTAGGTATTATTGTTGCAGTCTAAGCAGTCATTGTAGCAGCTAGATGAGCGAGAACCGAAAGGGTCTGTGCCATAAACCGTTATTTCTGTACGGCGTTGCTAATGTGTCGTTACTGTTATTTCTCCCTCTGCTCGCCCTGTAAATGCCCTACGTCGCTAGATAGCGAAGGTGTTTTCTGCATCTCGCTCCTTTTTCTTGTATGTTCTCCGTTTGTCGCCTTCCTCGCATTCAAACCAATTCGAGCCGAAGTCCGCTACATGTCCAAAATGGTGGTTGCGTTTACGAAGGTCACGTGACTGAAAAGGGTCTATACTTGAAAATAGGAACGCACTTTTCCTCGGTAATAAGCATAAACATGTCCGAAAGCGATTTCTTTAGTCTAGTCCATTTATTTCAAACGGTGAACCGAATTGTAGGACACTCATTGGCCATTTTAACAGGAACACCCGCATGCACAGTGCACATTTGTTACACTCATACTTACAACACGATAACAGTGGCTCGTAGCCCCCCCCCCAAAAAAATTTTTTTTTTAAATTAGTGGCATTAAAAGGAACTTGCGTTGAGTTTATATAAAATAAAGTTGGTGAATTCAAGTACCTGGGGTCAACCGTGCAGGAAAATGGGGGGCTGCGATAGTGAGGCGAGAAAGAGAGTGCAGGCAGGGTGGAGCAGTTGGAGAAGGATTTCGGGAGTCACTTGTGATAGGAAAGTCCCAGCAAAAGTAAGATGTACAAGACAGTAGTGAGACCAGCTGTGATGTATGGATTGGAGACCGTACCCTTAAAGTGCCATTCCACCATTGGATGTATTCTTTGGCATAAAATACAATATATTTTGACAACATATATAAATGGTATCACTAGATAGAGAAATCTTTTAGCTTCAAAATGATATCAAAACAATTTGAGAACGACAAGTATATTAATTTTGCGACCAAAGTCACCTACCCTTTTAATTTCCGCGCGTGATGTCATCGGCAGGTTCCCCTTCTTGTGTACCACGTGACGTGTGACGTGGCACATATCAGCAATGGCGGATAGAACGCGATAAAAATACCAATAAATCTAGCTAATACCAATAAATCTAGCTAACTGAAAGATTAACTCAATTTTTCGCAATTTTTTTGGCCCCCATATACGAGGAGAAATGACTCTCTCACTTTGGGGGTTTCCTGGTCTAAAAAGAGACCGACACGTGGTACACAAGAAGGGGAACCTGCCGATGACATCACGTTTCACTCCCGCACGGAAATTAAAAGGGTAGGTGACTTTGGTCGCAAAATTAATATACTTGTCGTTGTCAAAAACTTGTTTGATACATCATTTTGAAGCTAAAAGATTTCTGTCTAGTCATGTTGTCAAAATATATTGTATTTTATGCCAAAGAATACATCCAATGGTGGAATGGCACTTTAAAGAGGAGACAGGAGGCAAAGTTGGAGGTGGCAGAGTTGAGGATGTTAAGGTTTGCGATGGGAGGTTGGACAGGATAAGAAACGAGCACATCAGAGGGACAGCACATGTGGAGAGTTTGGGAATTAAGGGCACATCCTGAGAAGAGATGCAGAGCATGTGGGAAGGAGAATGTTGAGGATGGAGCTGCCAGGCACACGAAAATGAGGAAGGCCGAAGAGGAGATGTGGTGAGGGAGGACATGAAAGTGGCAGGTGTGGTCGAGAAGGATGCGGGGAGCAATGGAGACGAAAGATCTCGCCTAATCAGGAACAGCCAAAAGAAGATAAACCTATGATTTGCTTTGCAGAAAGCACAAAGTGAACACTTTTTGACCAATCAGAAGTGAGATTTAATCAGTGCTGTGGTGTAAAATACAAGTTTATGATAAGAATTTAACAGATGCTAGATGATTTGACTGAGCAGGTTCCCTGTTCTATTTTCAGTCTCAAACAAAGGAAAGAGTCCTCATCAGTGTCAAGTGCACATATGTGATGCATAAAACCTGTTGGAGAATATTTTTGACTGCTTTCAAAACAATCAATATGACCGCCTGTCCAGACAAAGAGAGAAAAATGTACATCTTACTTGCTTTTGTAGTTGTTAAGAGCATCAAGAATGAGCTGGCCTCTCTCTGAGGGAGGGGTGTTGGCAAGCTGGTGGAACATGTAAACGAGGAAAAAGTTAGAAAACAGACCCCGAAACATTTCCATCACATGGCACCTCACGTTGTTGTTTCTAAATACAGATAAATGAGAAGCAAATTTTAACGCTGATGTACACTACCGTTCAAAAGTTTGGGGTCACCCAAACAATTTTGTGTTTTCCATGAAAAGTCACTTTTATTTACCACCATAAGTTGTGAAATGAATAGAAAATATAGTCAAGACATTTTTCTGGCCATTTTGAGCATTTAATCGACCCCACAAATGTGATGCTCCAGAAACTCAAGCCCTGTCCACACGGCAACAGATTCAGGTGAATCTGATAAAATTGTTTATCGTTTCGGCCTGGCGTCCACACGGCACCGGCATTTTGGGTGCCCCAAAATGAAATCTTTTGAGAACGGGTTCCAGAGTGGAAAGATCTGGCAACGGTGCCGTTGCGAAGTCATCTGGATGAGTAGAACAGATTTGTTTACAATGACGTCACAACCACATGTGCTTCACGCCAGGTAGAAGTGTAACGAACTCGATGCGAGTTGTCAACAAATCCTATAACTTGGTTCATGAAACGCACTTACAAAATATTTTCACTGTGAATATTTGTGTAATGGTGCAAAGTGAGAGAGAGAGAGAGAGAGAGAGAGAGAGAGTCAATCCCGCCAGCAAAAATAGGGAAAAAAAAAAAAAGGAGCGATCTCACCTCTTCAGATGTTGGTTTAAGTCCTACAATACATTCCTCAAAAAGGGCGTAGAACAACAAATTAATCCATCAACGTGTAGCATTCAATTTATTCCGGACCATTAAAGACGCCGCCTTCCACGTAGAATCATACGTCATCCTCCACGCCATATTGAATGGGTCAAATCGGAGAATAAAGATGCCTCATTCATGTGCTGCGTTTAACTGTACCAACAGGTTTGCCGTCCAAACGAGATCACATGGGATTACCTTTCACAGGTGAGACTGGAAAAATACTTTTCATTGTATTTGGTCATTATAATGTAATTTTACGAACAGATTTTTCTGACTGTGGCTAATATGAAGTCTCGCGTATAATAGTTTATGCGCATGCGTCCTTACTACTTCTATTGTTCTGGTGTTTCCGAAGGGACCGTCTTACAGCGCCCCTAGAGGTGTGGCATGTGTATTGCATCGTTTTCAGCAAGCGGTGCGTTGCCATATGGACCTGATATTTTACTGATCTGTTGCCCATGTGGACGCGATATTTTTTTAAATAACATCTTGTTGCCGTTGTCGTGTGGATGTAGCCTCAATCTGCTCAAAGGAAGGTCAGTTTTATAGCTTCTCTAAAGAGCTAAGCTGTTTTCAGCTGTGCTAACATGATTGTACAAGGGTTTTCTAATCATCCATTAGCCTTCTGAGGCAATGAGCAAACACATTGTACCATTAGAACACTGGAGTGAGAGTTGCTGGAAATGGGCCTCTATACACCTATGGAGATATTGCACCAAAAACCAGACATTTGCAGCTAGAATAGTCATTTACCACATTAGCAATGTATAGAGTGGATTTCTGATTAGTTTAAAGTGATCTTCATTGAAAAGAACAGTGCTTTTCTTTCAAAAATAAGGACATTTCAAAGTGACCCCAAACTTTCGAACGGTAGTGTATTGTCAAGTTCTAAGTCACAACAAATCAGCTTTTCATAACATGCATAAAACACGATCATTGACTGCCATTGTCTGCTGTCTGCACTCAACACCCTGTCCGTGAACATGTGCCAAAACAACAACCAATTACACAGTCAGTCAGGAAGAGTTTTGCATCTGTTAAGAAAGCGCGCTCTGGCTGTGTGACCTTGCCCAGCTGGAAATGATCCCAGTTGTTGCTGATGAAGCTGAGGATCTCCTCCAGTTCAAAGTACTTTTTCTTACTCTGTACTCCCAGGTTGTACAGGGCCAGATGGACCACATCAACCCTGGTGAAAGAAGATGACCATGAATCAAAACTCAAATATCTGGAAGGACGTCAGCACAAGATTAGCCGCACTTTAACATTTAAGAAAAATTCCACCATGAACTACATAAATGTGTTTATACAGAAGGATTTGCAAGGTGTTTAGAGAGAGTCTGGTGCCAATTCGTTTGTAATTTGGTTGGAGCTGTTTTGTTTTTTGTTTTTTTTAATATCACTGCGAGAAGTTAGTGACTGTCTAGGGCACTGGGATGCCAGTGCAGTTACAATGGATTTAAATAGGAGAAAAAAAAAGTTCAATAATTTAAACAAGTGCTGAGAAGATTTCAGTAACTTAAAAAAACAAAACCACATGAGCTTCCTCGCTCATTCACTCAGCATGTAACAATTCATGATTTGATTCAAGTCACAATACTGGGTTCATGATTCGATTCCCATAATATTTATTTTAAAAAAATAATTTAACAAACGTGACTTTTTTTTTTAAATCAACTTGTATTCCTTTTGTTAATTAAAAAACACCATCTTAATTACTTACTCACATTTGTAAAGGTTAGAGGAACATGACCTATAAACTAAATATTCACTTTATTCAAAATGTTAAACATTTACAAACATTTGTACTGCCTCCATTTGCTTCTTTCTTTAGCTTTCAGCAGTCTGTTTAAAAAAAAAAAAAGCTCTGATTTCTTGGTCAATCTATTTGTACAGTCAATCACACAACAGCCCTTTCCCCATTTTAGATCTTTTTGTGGTACTAGAGCTGTGCTACTTCTGCCCAGGGTGAAGTCACATGCATTTGATACTGTACTTGATCACACACTGCTGTATAAACAACAAATTTAGAGGTCATGCATCCTGATAATCATAAGGGTTCATTTTTTATTTCACTGATTCACATAATTTGTCGTCACATCATTACACACATCACTCACCCAGTGACGCTCAAGGTTATTTTAATGAGAAATCAAAGCACAGAAGTCATGGAGACATTCGTGAAAATGCTGGACTCAAAATTCCAGAATGAACGTGGCAATAGGACAGTTGTGCAAGCATGACGACACAGACGGCGGTATGAACATGAAAGTTGACGCTTTGGAAGCAGATTTGCTTGTACAGCCAAGGTAAGTGAGCGAGCGAGCTCAGACGAAAGGACTAAAACGCCGCTACATCGCTCTCTTTCAGTAGAAACAAAGTGTGGGCTAATCCCACTGCACCACTGTGAGCAGACTGAGTTGTCAGTGAAATTCAAAATTCTATGAAAAAAATAAATCTCAGACACCGCTGAAGATCACATATCCAAGTCTTTATAAAGACCGCATGTTGTTCAGGGTGGATTTTTCCTTCAAGTACCAGATACTTAAAAAGCTACAATTTTCCAGACAGGTCAGACAAACCATTTAAAACCTTAGATTTTCTTGTCAGGACGAACCTTAAATTATGGACCTTATGGACTTGAAAGGTCAGAAAAACAGCATTAAAGCCAAGCAAATTATCCGATAAGGAATTATGCTGCTGATCATTTTCCTGAATCACATATTTAAAGGGCGTTAACTGGATAATACAAGAAGCAAATCTTAATATAGGACTTGCATTCGGGAGCCTGTAAAGTAATGGCCTGACTGATCTGCTCTTCAAATCAACTGACCATCTAACTGGTAAAAAGATCCAAGATTCATGTGGCATTCTGGGATTAAACTAATTTGGAAAACCAAACGAGTCATTTCTCTAATGCCTCAGATAGAGGACAGATAATTATAGAAAAACAAACAAAATGTGTCAATTATGCCATGGGGGCATTTAATTATTTTGCTGGCAGGGTGTGGCTCCACTTGTCGCATTAGAGAGAAACATCATTGCTAAACAATACAAAGTCCTTCTGACTATCCTATGACGAAACATTTCGATCCTGTTGGGAATGGCCTCTTCCAGGATGACCACGCCCCATCCATACAGCATGAGGGCTCAGTGAATGATGTCATGAGGATGAAAATGTAAAATCAGATACAATGGTCTTGACAGAACCCAGTCCATACTGGAGATTTATTGTGACTGGTTTAGTCAAATCATCAAAACTTGAAACTGAGGGAATATCTTGTGTGTCTGTCTGTGGGGGGTGGGGGAAGAAGCGGTCATGACTCCAGTACACTTCCAGAGAGCTGCTTTAACAGGGCTCGACCTTAACTTTTAAACCCACTTGTCCTGGGGCACAGGTGGGGGCAAGTTTCCACTCCCCCCCAATATTATCACTTGCCCCATATTTTGCAAGTACTTTTTTTTTTTTAGCAAATCTATAGAATAGTTGTGAATCGCAACATAAAATAAAGATCACACATCGAGTTGAAGTTTGGTTACTCGTAATGGACAATTTTATCCAAAATAGTTTTTCCTGCCTTAGTCAATTTATTTCCATTTCACATGCATGCAGCTGTTATAAAGTTAAGTGTACTTGTGTAGAACTCTCTCAGACTGTAGGTTCATGGCTTGCTAATATAGAAATTTATAACAGTTTGTATGAAGAAAACAATAGGGTGCCAAGACTTTAACAGTACTGAGAGAGAATATTTATATAAATCGGGGGTTTTTTTTGTGATATCATACACCTCTAGGTTTTAACCCCTCCCCATGCTACATAATGACAGACAGGACAATGTCTGAGTTTATAATTTAGTGTGTAGGTTATGGGTTGTTTTATACAGACCTGGCAACCAGTAACTGAATCACTACAGCCAGCCTGTCAGGACACGTGTTTTTTTTTTTTTTTTAAATAAACCTAGAGGTGGATGATAAGGCCACACCAATTTAATTAGTTGGTTCTCGAATTTTTTCAGGAAAAATATGAAGCGAGCGCGCGAAATAA
Source organism: Neoarius graeffei (assembly GCF_027579695.1). Taxonomy (NCBI): domain Eukaryota; kingdom Metazoa; phylum Chordata; class Actinopteri; order Siluriformes; family Ariidae; genus Neoarius; species Neoarius graeffei. The sequence continues at coordinate 77,480,301 of NC_083578.1, forward strand.
AAATAAAAATTTAAAAAATGCTCTGATGGTAAAATTAGCGGTGGAAATAGAGGGCTTTCATAATAGAGGAACAAAACAGACAATACATTATTGTTACATTTCATATGGCTCTTTTAATAGCTTCTTATTTCCACCCATATGCATTAAGGGCTAGCAACAGATAGGCTAAATAAACGATCGAATTACAGTCAATTGAACATCTACAATGCACAGAAAGGAAAAAAAAAAAAAAGATTTGACCAGGAGTAGGCTACATCTGATGGCTAAATACTTCGAATGATTTTTTTGTTTGCCCCTCACATCATCTCATCTCATTATCTCTAGCCGCTTTATCCTTCTACAGGGTCGCAGGCAAGCTGGAGCCTATCCCAGCTGACTACGGGCGAAAGGCGGGGTACACCCTGGACAAGTCGCCAGGTCATCACAGGGCTAACACAGACACACAACCATTCACACTCACATTCACACCTATGGTCAATTTAGAGTCACCAGTTAACCTAACCTGCATGTCTTTGGACTGTGGGGGAAACCGGAGCACCCGGAGGAAACCCACGCGGACACGGGGAGAACATGCAAACTCCGCACAGAAGGGCCCTCGCCGGCCATGGGGCTCGAACCCAGGACCTTCTTGCTGTGAGGCGACAGCGCTAACCACTACACCACCATGCCGCCCCCCCACATCAATCAATGAAATATATAAATCAAACCCACCTCCACAGAGTTATAGTCCAAGTTGGCACATCGCAGGGTAACAAGCTCACAGCATCTTGAGTACAACTGTGCAAAGTTTTCCCCCTCTTGAATTTCAACACACCTGTCAAAGATTTTACGCTTCTGTTCGCTGAATATCCTAACAATCACAAACAGGCTTGGCAGGATTCCCCTCCACAGGCATGTTTCTTCCACAAGTCTTTATCTAAAGTGAAAGGGGCAATTTGATTGGCTTTCCATGTCATGTGACCTCAACCTACAGTCGATTTCAATTTTATTTATTTTCCATTTTGAATTTTTCTTCAAGCGGCGATTCCGAGAACCAGCTAACTGAATTGGTGTGGCCTAACACACACAAAAAAAATTATATATATATATATATATATATATATATATATATATATATATATATATATATATATATATATATATATATATATATAGCACAGGACTGTGTTCCTCTGATAACAGAAACAAAGCTCCAGCTCTCTCTGCTCTTAATCTGTCCGGTTCTTTCAGGATTTATCGTGCATGTCGCTCTTTGTTTATTTTTTTTTTTTATGCCCGAATTGTTTGAAACCAATCTGGGTTTTCTGTGTGAAATAAGGAAGCGGCTTCACCTGTAAGAAAATCAAAACACTTTCATGAAGACGCTGACTCGAATGCGAGCAGAAAAAAATAAAATTAATAATAAAGGATTCTTAAGCAAACTCTTCCATCCTCACTTCCAACTTCGTAAAATACATTTTAAACACAATTGGGAGTTTCTCAGATGTTCTGCTCCACCCCGGAGATTATGGATCTCTCACGCCAGCGCCAATCCGGATGCAGGATGGGAATTCCATCTTACCTGTATTCACTTCCTGGTTTTTACCGCTGTCTATAAATACACCGTCCTCAGACTCCGACTTTGCCAGAACGTCTCGTTTTGCTATTCTAGCCGTTTCTGTGCCTCTATTGTGTTTCATGTTTTTTTTTTTTTTTTTGCTCAAGCTATTTTTCTAGTTCATGGTTTTTTTGCTCTAGCGTTTGTCCTTGCCGGTCTCGTGTTTTTGTCTAGTTTATCTACCTTTTGCCACGCCCTTTTTCCTGGATTAAAATCACCTTATTTCCTGGATTACTGTCTGTTCTGTTTGTGGATCCTTCTCTCACCACACCAAACATCTGGAGTTTTCAGGCTGAGCTCATCTCTTCGCATTCTTTAACCACTCATTTCCTCGTTGTTCTTGAAGCATTTGCTTCTATTTAAGTTTTGATAGCGGGGAGACTGTGATACAGTTTATCTATTTCTCTGTTTGAACAAGCAAAAACAGCACAAAAATGAACTGTATTGAAGACAGATTACGCCTTGCTTGCATGAAAGACAGTGCCTGTCTGACCCCAGCTGTAATTACCACGTGATGCGTGACGTCATTCACACGGGGTCTATAAACAGTACACGTACCACACAACAGCAGGGGGATATAAAATAACTTGCAAAACAGTAAATGAAACCAAGACTAAGAAAACAGCCAAGACATGACAGGGACATATCCCACTTGCCCAAATGTGTTTTTCCACTTGTCCCGGGCAATCGGGCAGTGCTTAATGTCAAGCCCTGTTTAAGTGGCTTGTTTTGGTGCAGCACCCTTCAAACAAACTTTTTGTCCCCCCCCTTAATTTCTCATGTCTCGGACAGATACAGCAGCTGCTGGAGTCATCTCCAGTATTTATGGTGTTGTCTACAATCTCTGTCCAGCACTTGGGTGCTACATATGAATCTTGGAGCAAACAGTTTCTTACTGAAAATGAAAAATGGCATTTACCAGCGCAGAGCCAGGCGCTTGATGTACTCCATCCCCTTATTGCACACGGCACAAATGAATAAGTAAAACCTGTGGAAAAGAAAGAAAATGGAAATGGACAGGGAGTACTTTGTAAATGGCCAGCCTCTGAAAGGAGATGAACAGTTATTTTATACCCAAGACAGCAATTTTAACACAATGATCTCCAACTATCCCCTAATGCATGCCCTTTGTGTGCCCTACTGCACTGAACATACGGTTACAAATCAGTTACAATCGGACGCTGTCCATAAAACACGTCATGATCTCAGCTCTTCTTTTCAAATAATGGAACTACGCTCACTGGCCACTTTAATAGGAACTTGCTCTTAATTCTGAGATCCCTGTTCTTGGCTGGCAGGAGCGGAACCCAATATGGTCTTCTGCTGTTGCATGCTGAGATGCTTTTCTGCTCACCACGGTTGTAAAGAGTTACTATATCCTTCCTGGCAGCTCTGGCCATTTTCCTCCGACCTCTCTTATCGACAAGACGTTTCCACTCACAGAACTGTCTCTCACTCAACTCTATGTTTTTTACACCATTCTGTCTGTATAAACTCAGACTTGTGTGTGAAAACCCCAGACGATCAGCAGTTTCTGAAATACTCAAACCAGTCCATCTGGCTCAAACCAACACCCATGCCACAGTGAAAGTCACACTTTGAGATCACAATTTTTCCCGTTCTGACGTTTGAACATTAACTGAAGCTCTTGATTTGTATCTGTATGATTTGATGCATCGTGCTGCTGTCGAGGGATCGGCTGATAAGAGAACTGCATAAAAAACAGCAGGTGGGTGGGTGGGGTGTTCCTAATAAAAGCAGCCAGTGAGTGTAGCTTTTTCTATTAACAAGGTAAATAAACTGGAATCGATCCATTTCATGTGGAGGAATATGAATATATATATACACATACACACACACCGTATTTTTCGGACTATAAGTCGCACTTTTTTTCATGGTTCGGCTAGCCATGCGACTTATACTCCGGTGCGACGTATATATGTTTGTTTTTTTTTCACCACGGAATAACTGGAGCTGATGCTGAGTCTGACAACAGCCACGCAGAAGAGGAAACGGCGCTTCGTCTGCCGCTGGAGTTGGCAGAGTTGTTCAGAAGCGACACCGAGGATGAGGAATTCAATGGATTTGCTGATTTGGAGTGAAATCGCCAGCTTGATAAACTTGATTGACCTGTGTTTTATTATTAATGATAGGCCTATGGTTATTTAAATAAGTTATGTAATGATTTTAGGCAGTGCTTAATTTGTGAAGTGGGAGGTCCCGGAACGCAGGAGGTGGGTGGGACCGGCGACTCAAAAAAAAAAAAAAAGGCGGGGGGTGGTTTACTATAACTTTACGTACACGCACTTATTGTGTGCGTAAAAAAAAATATCAGACATTATGACCTTAGAAAACGCTTTAGTGACGAACAGTTACAGACAGTAATATGTCGTGATGTTATAAAATATTATTTTTATTAGGCTATATATTAAATTATATATTAAATTTATCTTCTAAAATAACAGACTACTCATATCACAACCGGTTTATTTCACCATTGGAGATCAGATCACACAAGACATGAGTTAAATTACTCTTTTTAAGGATTTAAGTAGGGGATTTAAAAGCGGTTGTTTTTTTTTTTTTCCACTAGACGGTTGTCTTTGGAGATGATATACCTATAGCCTACTTGACCTCTGATTTAATGAAATAAAATTCGACAAAAATGAAGAATGACTCTCCTCGATGATGACTACAGCTTTAATAACAAAGATGAAAGAGCCATGGGGCGATAATAAGCCCTACCGGTAAAAATAATCTAAAAGCAAACTGATTAATGCATCAGTAATAGGCTACTAATATTAGTTATAATAATAATATAGGCTATTAGTAATAACGATAGTGATAGTATTAAAGATAGTAGTAGATATTTAAAATAATCAGACTAGGCTACTTACAGGGCAAAGGGCGCATCATCACTGCTCAGCTGTTCGTTTATTAAATAAACAATGCAGTCGCGCAGTAACCACGCGCCGCTTATCAGATACAATCACAGATTCTATGGATAGAATAACCCTTCAAAAAAGTGCGACTTATAGTCCGGTGCGACGTATATATGTTTTTTTCGTCTTCATAATGCATTTTTTGGCTGATGCGACTTAAACTCCGGAGCGACGTATAGTCTGGAAAATACGGTGTGTGTGTGTGTGTGTGTGTGTGTGTGTATATATATATAAAATATCAGAGCCTTCCTGATATCTTAGTCTGGTCTAAAATAAGTTGTCAGTAACTTTATAGACGTATTTTACCTTCTATAAAACGACAGGAGGAATAATCCCAGGATGTTTTGATTTTAAAATATAATATATAGTCAAGATTCCATTACACCTCACTGGACATGATGTTCGATGCTTTTTCTTCAGTTTAAAGACACTCCAGGATGCGGTGTTGTTTTTGTGCTACGAGTGAGTGTGTACACATACTCGGGATAAGGCACGACTCCATGAATCATACGTAATCATTACAGATATCCTCCAGCAACATGATTTAGCCGACATCTAGCAGGACTTCAAGCATGATTCCATCCAAAGGCCTTTTTTCCTCCCCCCCACTGTTCACAGCAGTAATGTTTTCACTTTCGCAGTGCTTCTTGCTTCAAGTCACTAAAATAAAAAAATAAAAAAAAATAAAGCAGAACTCGAGATGCTGATATAAATACGCACCTATCTCCAAACATCATGGACTCTTGCAGGCATTGTGTGCACGCTTCATGAAACCATTGCTCACAGCGGAAACACTGCAACATTTTCAGGTACCATCTAAGAGATGGAAGGAAAAGATAATGGAACCTAATGCACCGTGGTTTCAGACAGTCGACAAAGAGAAGAATCTCATAAATCAATTACGAGCTGCTCAACTACATGATGAGCCAAATCAAAACAACGTGGCTAGTGCAGGATGAGTTAATAATACAGCCAAAACACAGTATGGGGGAATCAGAAGTAAGGTGTGTGTGTGTGTGTGTGTGTGTGTGTGTGTGTGTGTGTGAGAATATATGAAAGTGACAGGTGGTGGTGAAGAGGTCAAAAGAGCATCCTCACTCTCCAGGTCCCCCACAATAGCAGTAGCACTGCTGGTGGTTGGTGCGGTGCAGAGAGTCCCACTCCAGTTCCTCAGCATTGTAGGTGAGCACTTGCTTCATGGCCTGCAGTGCTTTGGCTATAGGGCCCTTCTTTAGTGCGCCCCCTTTCTGCCAGATAGAAAAAACAAACAAGCTCGAACATCAATGCCAAGACCTGAACTATTCACTATTCCAGGAGCTTCATCTCTTCCGCATCTGTAGTACATGTGTAATTACCACCGTCAAGAGTTTCTATATTATCTAACCGTTTACTCAAAACTCACTTGGCCTAAAAATCACGAGCCAGCCAACAAACATTTGTGGATATTAAAGCAGATACGCAGAGCCATGGCCTCACTTTCGTTTATAAATGCCTTGAGACCTCCAGAATGGCATAGGAATAGTTTTAAGCATTAACAATAAGTCTAATATAGTAATTTTTACAATTAAAGTGATTTATATAGGTAGCGGTCTGAGTGAATGACCTTGACGTCACAGCAGGAAGTTTATCGGTCTCATCGCCATTTCTGTTATACTAAAACACAGAGCTGACTGCAACTTCGAGCTTCCATTTTGAGCTAATTTAATTGCCATGCCACATAGATGTGCCAGCAACACGACAGAAGGTGGATTTACGTTGCATTCATGGCCCAAGAATGTTCAAACTGCAAAGATTTGGAAGCGTTTTGCGAGAAGTTCACGGACACATTGGGCGCCTACGAAGTGGTCTCTCCTCTGCTCTGCACATTTTACTGAGGACTCGTTCGAGACCTCTGATCTGTTGGAGCGTTGGCTATAAGCCCGTATTGAAAGAGGGTGCAGGACCAACAATTAAAGGAAAAGAAAACAAGAAAAGCATTTATTTTTTTTAAAAGGAAAGCAAGTTCAGTTGCAACAGTTCTCCCGGAGTGCGAGCCAAGCATTGTTGGTAAAACCTGGGATGGAACAGGACAGACAATGGGGCAAAAAAGTTTTTAGTCAGTCAGCCACCAATTGTGCAAGTTCTCCCACTTAAGATGAGAGGCCTGTAATTTTCATCATAGGTACACTTCAACTAAGAGACAGAATGGGGGGGAAAGAATCCAGGAAAATCACATTGTAGGATTTTTAATGAATTAATTGGTAAATTCCTCGGTAAAATAAGTATTTGGTCACCTACAAACAAGCAAGATTTCTGGCTCTCACAGACCTGTAACAACTTCTTTAAGAGGCTCCTCTGTCCTCCACTCGTTACCTGTATTAATGGCACCTGTTTGAACTCGTTATCAGTATAAAAGACACCTGTCCACAACCTCAAACGGTCACACTCCAAACTCCACTATGGCCAAGACCAAAGAGCTGTCAAAGGACACCAGAAACAAAATTGTAGACCTGCACCAGGCTGGGAAGACTGAATCTGCAATAGGTAAGCAGCTTGGTGTGAAGAAATCAACTGTGGGAGCAATTATTAGAAAATGGAAGACATACAAGACCACTGATAATCTCCCTCGATCTGGGGCTCCATGCAAGATCCCACCCCGTGGGGTCAAAATGATCACAAGAACGGTGAGCAAAAATCCCAGAACCACACAGGGGGACCTATGCCCCTTTTCCACCAAAGCAGTTCCAGGGCTGGTTCGGGGCCAGTGCTTAGTTTGGAACCGGGTTTTCTGTTTCCACTGACAAAGAACTGGCTCTGGGGCCAGAAAAACCGGTTCCAGGCTAGCACCAACTCTCTGCTGGGCCAGAGGAAAGAACCGCTTACGTAAGCGGGGGGGGGGGGGGGGGCGGAGTTGTCAAGACCAACAATAAGACCGCGAAAGACCGCCATTTTTAAGCGACGAGAAGCCGCAGCTGTACAAACGCGAAGTCATCCATTATTATTGTTGTTGCTGCTGCTTCTTCCGTGTTGTTTTTGCTTCAATATGCGCACCAAGGTTTATGCAAACGTAGCAACGTAACTGATGTATACAGCGAAGTAACTGACGTGGCTTCCCTTAGCACCGCGAGCTATGGAAAAGCAAACTGGTTCTCAGCTGGCTCGCAAGTTGAACGAGTTGTGAACCAGCACCGGCCCCGAACCAGCCCTGGAACTGATTTGGTGGAAAAGGGGTACTAGTGAATGACCTGCAGAGAGCTGGGACCAAAGTAACAAAGGCTACCATCAGTAACACACTACACCGCCAGGGACTCAAATCCTGCAGTGCCAGACGTGTCCCCCTGCTCAAGCCAGTACATGTCCAGGCCTGTCTGAAGTTTGCTAGAGAGCATCTGGATGATCCAGAAGAGGATTGGGAGAATGTCATATGGTCAGATGAAATCAAAATAGAACTTTTTGGTAAAAACTCAACTTGTGCTTGGAGGAGAAAGAATGCAGAGTTGCATCCAAAAAACACCATATCTACTGTAAAGCATGGGGGTGGAAACGTCATGCTTTGGGGCTGTTTTTCTGCAAAGGGACCAGGACGACTGATCCGTGTAAAGGAAAGAATGAATGGGGCCATGTATCGTGAGATTTTGAGTGAAAACCTCCTTCCATCAGCAAGGGCATTGAAGATGAAACGTGGCTGGGTCTTTCAGCATGACAATGATCCCAAACACACCGCCCAGGCAACGAAGGAGTGGCTTCGTAAGAAGCATTTCAAGGTCCTGGAGTGGCCTAGCCAGTCTCCAGATCTCAACCCCATAGAAAATCTTTGGAGGGAGTTGAAAGTCCGTGTTGCCCAGCGACAGCCCCAAAACATCACTGCTCTAGAGGAGATCTGCATGGAGGAATGGGCCAAAATACCAGCAACAGTGTGTGAAAACCTTGTGAAGACTTACAGAAAACGTTTGACCTCTGTCATCGCCAACAAAGGGTATATAAAGTATTGAGATGAACTTGTGTTATTGACCAAATACTTATTTTCCACCATAATTTGCAAATAAATTCTTTAAAAATCAGACCGTGATTTTCTGGATTTTTTTTTCTCATTCTGTCTCTCATAGTTGAAGTGTACCTATGATGAAAATTACAGGCCTCTCATCTTTTTAAGTGGGAGAACTTGCACAATTGGTGACTGACTAAATACTTTTTTGCCCCACTGTATTGCTCGGGCAGTGACCTCCCCACGGTTGTTGCTAAAACCAGTGACGTCCCATCCCAGGTTTTAGTAATTGCCTGAGCCGAGCAGTAATGGCAGAGTACTCAGTAATGGAGAATGAGTGGGGCAGCCGTCTGATTTCTTAACTGGATATTGTGGCCATCTCGCCCTTACGTGGAAGAAGCAAATGAATGGAGAACTAAAAGTCGGATTGTTTCAAAACAAAATCAGCCACCAAGAAGTGAGAACACAGACGGCTAAGCTCCAACTCTCATTTGATTACAAAAAACAACAAAAACACTACTCATCGTTCACCTGCATTTAGATTAATACATGTAACTTGAGTGTTTAAGTTACCGGTATAAGATGATTTAATTTGTTTCAGAATGTGATTGTCTCAGTTCATCTGATTTAATTAGCCTTTTACGTTTCATCAGTGAAAATGCATGCATGTTGCATAAGTTATAACACCCATCCTGTTTTAATGAGAGTCAACCCACAATCAGTGAAGTCAAATCAGTCTTAGTTGAGCAAGTCGGTAACGACATTTCTTACTTTCACCATAAATTTATACGACTTTGGTCTATAGCTGTAAAAGGCCTCGGCCTTAAAACCGGGTACCGCAGCGACGTGACACACTCAGAGCTGGCTGGCTCAGCGGGGCAGCTCGAATGCCAACTTTGCGGTTGATTTTAACTCTCAAAAATACATATTTTTTTTTATTCCCATTTATGCAGCGTACAAGAGTCAAGGGTGGACACTATCCACTCAAATTTATTTAAAAATAAAAAGGTTCTGCGTATCTGCTTCAAGTACAGGGGTGATAGCGTTCCGGTGCCGCGCCGGATTTCCGGCGTACCGTGGCTGGGGGAAAAAAAAAAAAAAAAAAAATCTAGTTCGCCCATTGTCCTGCGTCATTCTGAGATGCGCAGATAGACAGTAAAGGGAATTCGCATGATATGGAACTAGTGGGGAAAAAAGTGCCGTCACGGCACGAATTAGAGGGTCTAATTCGTGCCGTGACGGCACTTTTTTCCCACTAGTTCCATATCATGCGAATTCCCTTTACTGTCCATCTGCGCATCTCAGAACGAGACAGGACAATGGGCGAACTAGATTTTTTTTTTCCCCCAGCCACGGTACGCCGGAAATCCGGCGCGGCGCCGGAACACGATCACCCCTGCAAGTAAGAGATAATGGGCAGTGAGGTAGCCATGATTGCGAAATAAGCCCAGATGCAGAAGGGTGATGCAGGACCATGTCTTGAATTGCCATGTCAGGGTTTATTTTGCAATAACCCCCAGCTGCTTGCTGGACATTACCAGGCTTATTACACAGCTACTAGCTGAAGAAATCAATAATTTTACTTACATTCACAAAATATCGATTTAAAAACGATTACGGCTTCCGCTAATGACGTGGTCCAGAGCAACAGCCTATTATTCGCAGCAATATTTAATTTATTACAGTTTTGTTGAACACTCGATTCTGATTGCTATAACTGACCGTTCTGTGGTCTGTTAATTCTGTATAATAATTACCCATAGAATATTCAGCAAAGCTGTGCGAATAAGTTAAACACGTTTCGATTCTCCGCTGTGATTTGTCTGTGTGAAGTCTCGCATGTTATCTCCATGTCAGCATGAGCTTCATCTGGGTTCTCCAGTTTCTTCCTAGCTCCCCAACCCCCCCAGTTAGTTGAATTCGCCATGCTAGACATGAATAAGCCCTTGAAAAGGAGTTCATGGTGCCTGGAGATAGACTGGCATCCTATTCAGGGTGGATTATTCCTGCACTGCACACATAATTAAGACCTTTCTGCCTTACACGAAGCTTTGGATTCACTGTGACCCTGACCAGGATTAAACTAACTATAAATGAGTGAATTGAACACATTTTTAAAAGCACTTTCAAAAAATTCTTCAAAAAAGGGACATCTGTACATTAAGCTCTATAATTACATGTACATCTTTTTAATCCATCATTTTCATCGCTGGAACTCTCCATAGAGAAGGGTTTGGGGTTGTGCTTTACAAATCCCGGGCAAGACAAGGCGTTTGAACAGAATTCTTGTTTTCACCGTATATTACGGTCCTGATCTACGAAAGGTCTGCATTTATAAATATACACGTATAACTTAACGCCCACAAAAATGTGCAAGCTCACAGGAAGCAGTCAGGCAGATGCGAGTGCAGAGAGTTTCTCGTATTATTAAAATCAATAAGGCAGACAAACAAATGAGTTTGGTAATCCTCAGAAACTTGAGGTACAGTACCAGTCAAAAGTTTGGACACCTAATTCAGTGTTTTTTCCTTTTTTTTTTATTAAGGCACTCAATATCTTCCAGTAATGATGTCTCGTCATCTCTCTACTTTCTCGAGCGGTTCTTGACATATTATAGATTACTACAGTTGTGGAATAGGGCTATTTACTGTACTTTTATTATTTGATCTCAAACGCATTTAGGTGACTCGTCCACTAATTAACTTTTGATGAGGCACACTTGTTAAAATGCAAAGCATTCCAGGTGACTCGCTCATGAAGCTGGTTAACACCAATAGTGTACAAAGTGCCATCAAGCTAAACGCTGAAGAAAGCAAGAACTTTATTCATCACATACTTGTGAAATTTCCTCTCTGCATTTAACCCATCTGAAGCAGTAAACACACATGCACAATGAGCGCACACACATACCCAGAGCAGTGGGCAGCCATGCTAACAGCGCCTGGGGAGCAGTTGGGAGTTCGGTGCCTCGCTCAAGTGCACCTCAGCCCAAGGCCGTCCCATATTAACCTAACTGCATGTCTTTGGACTGTGGGGGAAACCGGAGCACCCGGGGGAAACCCACGCAGACACGGGGAGAACATGCAAACTCTGCACAGAAAAGCCCTCGCCGGCCACTGGATTCGAACCCGGAACCTTCTTGCTGTGAGGCGAATCTAAAAAAAATTTTTTTTTTTTTAAAACACTTTTTGCTTCCAGCATAATTCTGTACATGTTCCAGATGTTATTTCATAGTTTTGATGTCACAATAAGCCCTGTGATGACCTGGCGACTTGTCCAGGGTGTACCCCGCCTTTCGCCCGTTGTCAGCTGGGATAGGCTCCAGCTTGCCTGCGACCCTGTAGAAGGATAAAGCGGCTAGAGATAATGAGATGAGATGTCACAATACAGAAAGGGGGTTGCGGCAGCAAGGGGAGGGGGCATGGTCAAGCAGCAGTTTGTGAATGGAGGGTGGGGTCAGGGAAGGTGAGTGGCAGTCATCACACCTGTCGGTAATTGAGATATATACGTCTCCCAGTCTCAGAAACTGGTCTCTCATTTGGGACATTATGGTCAAAAAATAAATTTTCTAATTTTACTTTTTTTTTTTGCATTTACCTAACACCGTTTCTTTTGTCATGTTTAATAAGAATAAAGATAGCATCTTGCTTTATCTGGCCTCCACTGTGGAAAATTTTGATTACACTTCAAATGCTTTTGTAAAATTGATTTACATATAAAATAACTACATCATGAAGAATTAAAGGCCCTCCTTCACAGATGAGTGGAAATATTGAATAAATTTCCTCTTTTTGATTGCTTGGGTTAAAAAATGCCAAGTTATGATGACTGAATTGATTATTCACTTCAATATGAATGATACATTTTGGGTATTTGATATGGCGAAATAGGACAATAGAAAAATCAAGAACACACCAGAAAGATGAGAACAGCGGCGCTGGTAAAAGAACAGCGACTGTACTGGCTGAAGGTCGCGCGGGTCCCTGTTGCGGCGCGTGAGCAACGGGACATCACTACCACACCGGACGGAGCGCGAGGTGGGGACGGGGCAAAATGACTGGCCGTAGATTCTATCAAAAGTTCGATCTAAACTGACCATGCTTGCAAAATATTGGCCAAAAATACGCAAACACTACAAAACATGAACGCAAGATGAAAAAGAAACATTCTATTGCCTTATACTGCAAGACTAAAATTAAAAAAAAAAAAAAAAAAAAGTCAAAACTCACCTTTTCAGTGATAACGTCCGAACAGATCACCCGCGTAACAAAGACCGCAAATGGAAGCACGATCAACTTCTAACTGCTGGAGTGGAAAATTCCATTCTACACATGCAAATTGTTAATGTGTGTCCTTCCCCGCACACAGATAACACGCTACGGTAAATAATAGACCACAACTCATTTTATAGCTCAAAAATTCATACAGGACCAGCTACCATTATAACATTCTGTAAGAAAAATTCTATACCCAACTTTCAGCTTTCGTTTTAAAAAACAAAATCGCAGATTTATAACTAAATTTTTATATGGCGTAGTGATTTTAAGTTACTACTTTTGGTGAAGTAGTGACCTTGACCCTGAGGCTTTCCGTTTAGATCAAAACACACGATCGTATTGGTTTTGGGTCTGCGGAAAAGTTACAACGGTGATCAAATATTTAGCAGGATGTTTTATTACGGTTATGATTATTCTGTGAGCGCACCAATCCTTAGGTGTATAAAGTTACAACTTAAAATACAATTAGTGATAACTGTAGACTTTTCAGTGGACTACAGCCTTAAGGGAATGTGATGTAGTCAACCATTTATGTCCCAGATCAAGCCGCCATTTTTCCATAAATTTGTAGAATTTTTAAAAAATATTACGTTCATTATGTCTTCTTATTAAATCAAATCATTAGTTTTCTTTTGTTTCAGACGTGTAAAAGTTTTTACCCTTACCTGACATGTTTCGATGGTGTAACTTCCGTCTTCATCAGAAGGTCACCCTCTGATGAAGACGGAAGTTACACCGTCGAAACATGTCAGGTAAGGGTAAAAACTTTTACACGTCTGAAACAAAAGAAAACTAATGATTTGTAGAATTTTTGCCAAATTCTGAATAGTGTGTTCACATCAAAGATTTAGTTTCATCTGTATTTCTTTTCATTTTATTTCAAATTAAAACCAACATCACCATTCAAAACCGTATAGCTTATTGACTGAGTATATTTAGTGGGGTACCCCACAGCACCCAGTTTCTGAGAGACCCATATCCGTTTTGCAGTGATGGGAGAGCAGAAAAGTGATCGTGTCCCGATCAGAGCACGTGTATGCTTGTGCAAGAGAACCGTGATTTGAAGCTGAAAAGCTATTATTTAAAAAAAAGACCAAATTCACGATCACTACCTGCCTGCGCTTCAGTGCTCCACCCACCCTCAGGGACATTCTACAAGGGTGTACAAACTTTTGACTGGAACTAATGGTTAAACATCAGGCAACTGGGAAAAACAAGCCGAAATCAGATAATTACCGTCAGCAGGTTATGGTCAAAACACTACATGAGATTGCAGAGAGGAAATCGTGGGTTGATAATCATGGGAGTGCGTCATCTGCAACCTTGGGAGTTCCAGACACAGATGTGACAAGTCGATTTACTGACGGGGTCTACAGAGGATGGTGTCTTTCATATGAGCAAAATAACACCTCCGTACCATTCGGTTTAATGAACGTGCTGTATTTTTCACCTTCAGGGTAAAAAACACAGGGCGGCATGGATGCAAATTGGCTCATTTTGCTCTCACCATGTTACCAAGACTGAGAATGTGCTCAGAAATTAGAACGCTCAGGCTGCATGTATTCAATTTACAGAATCTTGTTTCCAGTAACTGAAGCCAAAATCAGACCGTCTTAAGAACGACAAACCTTCTGAAAATGATTATTTAATAACACTGGGGCCAGATGTTCACTGTATATTTGCACATTCGGAGCGAACAGCATTAACATTTAAAAAAAGGTTTTTATTCATTTGCCTTATTAACATGGTTTGCACTCACGTCTACGCATTCATTTATTCGTATTGCATTTTAGACACCCTTTTCACACATCTCAGAGCTCATGGTACTCAAGATGGTCAGTAGGCACACCACGCACAGCGTGTCCTCTTTGTTGAGTGTACTGTTTGCTGTTAAAGCTGCTCAACAACTCATTGAATTAGCTTTTCCACTGGGTACATTTTATTCATGTTCAGTCAAACGACTGCTTTACGAAAAATAGCACAAAAAAAAAAAAGACGCAGTCGGCTGTTGGGTCAAATGCCGCTTTTCCACTACCAACGCGGCTGAGTTGGGCTGAGCCGTGCTGAGTGGGGCTGTTGGTGTTGCATTTCGACTACAACCATGCTGAACCGTGCTGGCTGAAAGTGGGTGGACACATTGGGTGGAGTTAGCGAAAGTGGGTGGACGTCACGTGATGTCGTTAGGCGGCGCAAACAATGACATCAGTGAGCTTTTAAGCGGTAGTCTCACGACCCGGATAGTAAACAAACATGGAGGACATGGAGTCGTTAGTGTTGCTGGTCTTGGTGCTGTGGCTTGCTGTCACCGACAACGCCAACAGATACTGGCAAGAGCGTATAGATGAGGCGAGGCGCATAAGGCTTCAGAAATTCTCGTAATTCGTAATTATTCTTCTTCCGGGTTTACAGATCCCAGCGTGCTCGCGGGGCGTGTGTGGGCATGTGAGGACACTCCTCCTCACCAATCAGTGCACAGGGGAGTGTCTCCTCACGCCCCCAGCCTCACTCGGCTCGGTTTGGCTCGCTTCAGCCCCACTCCAAAACCGTGCGAGTTTTGGGGGCTGAAGCGAGCTGAGTCGTGCTGTTCTGAGGTAGTCGAAACGCGAGCCGTGTCGGGCTGAAGTGAGCTGAAAAAGGGTAGTGGAAAAGGGCCAAAAGATCGTAAATGCTACGGCTAAACAGTAAACGCTGGCACCTCTGAACATCTAATAACTACTCTGATATTTCCTTTGTGTTTTTCTTGTCTGTGGTAATCACCCATACCCTACAGACGCGTTCAATAGAGAGCACGCGTTTAACGCTCTTGCTTTAAGGTTATGAGGTTGTTTTAAGTTCTGGATCGATTCTAAGGAAAGCAACAAAAATGAGATGAGATGAGAGATGGAAAGACACGAAGCACACACTCACTCTCACTGCTAAGGCAAAAATGCACTTTCTGCAGAACCAAGGCGAGAGGTCAGCTGAGCTCTCCACTTGCGGAATGTGGCACTGCTGGTGGTAGCCTGTCAGAAGAGAATGAAGGGGAGAAAAGAAAAACAGAGAAGACATTTGAGGGCATCTGACAGGCTGCTGGTCTCGGAGGCACTTCTGAGCTGTAAATATCAAGAGTCTGAACCAATCCCGATGCAAAAGGAGTGCAGGGAGAGCCAAGTCCCTTGTGAGCAATTACACGCAGCACAGTCTTCCCCTCTGCCTCATCACCCAGGCTCAAAATACTCCTCTGTTTGCTTTGAAGACTGCATGGATTTTTACGCAGACTGATGATGCCACAGCTCTGTCCCAGTTTTCTGGTAGTTTCACTTACATCTTTGAAATTAAAGAGATTCACAGTGAATGCTGTATTACAAGGTTGTGTCGCAAGATAGCAACTTGTAAACAGTACAAACCAGCATCACTGTTGCAAAGCCCCTCCCTCCCCCAAATTCATAAATTAAAATCACTGGATCAAAAAAAAAAAAAAAAAAAAAGAGCGCACCCATCCATGGCTGGCTCAGTTGTATAAGTGAGGAACCTCACAAGCTCCCCGATCTCTCGTTCATAGACAGCCAGCTAGTTATACAGGTAAAGTGACGCCTGAGCATGGTGATTTTCTAGCAAGATTTGTTCACTAGTTAGCTTTCGCTCCCATTACTGAGCCAGCATTATTTGGGCATTTTCCTCAAGGGCATTTATTCCTCTGTTTGCCGAGTCTGACTCAAAGCCAAACTGATACTTTTGGTTCATTTGCAGTTTGGTTCGATTTAATTTCACACTGCAGGTAATTAAACAACCCCCACCCCAAACTGTCCGAGGGGCACGAAATCACAAGAATCACCCAAGCATGGAGAAAACAATACAGAAGTGGCACTAAATAAATTACTAGATAATTATATACACGACCGTTCCAAAGTTTGGGGTCACCCAGACAATTTTGTGTTTTCCATGAAAAGTCACACTTTTATTTACCACCATAAGTTGTAAAATGAATAGAAAATATAGTCAAGACATTTTTCTGGCCATTTTGAGCATTTAATCGACCCCACAAATGTGATGCTCCAGAAACTCAATCTGCTCAAAGGAAGGTCAGTTTTATAGCTTCTCTAAAGAGCTCAACTGTTTTCAGCTGTGCTAACATGATTGTACAAGGGTTTTCTAATCATCCATTAGCCTTCTGAGGCAATGAGCAAACACATTGTACCATTAGAACACTGGAGTGAGAGTTGCTGGAAATGGGCCTCTATACACCTATGGAGATATTGCACCAAAAACCAGACATTTGCAGCTAGAATAGTCATTTACAGTAGCACATTAGCAATGTATAGAGTGGATTTCTGATTAGTTTAAAGTGATCTTCATTGAAAAGAACAGTGCTTTTCTTTCAAAAATAAGGAAACTTCAAAGTGACCCCAAACGTTTGAACGGTAGTGCATCAATAACTAGTTTTAAAACATTTTACAAATCGAATCTTGCACTCATTTTCTCTTTCTACATGTTGGTTCAAATATCCAGAACGCGTCACACTTCCGCAGCACTACAGCTCTCTGTCCTTTGGCTCAGTTTGGGAGTCACTCATTCAGTTGAGCAGCTCAAGTCAAAAGTCCGAACAAAATACATCACAGGTCCGATTCATTTCCTGCACGCGAGTTGATTCATAGTCAAATAGCTTTCTTTCTCAGTGCTATCAAACTCTCGGCATGTAACGACTCACCCAATTCACGATTCAATTTTCCCACAATATTTTTGAAAACACTAACTTTACCACCAAAAAAAAAAAGGCGGCATTTATTTTCCTGTTCTTTATCAACTTAAAAATACATTTTGGTAAGTTTAACCCCCACCATTTCATTTTCTTAACAACCAGCAATTATTTATTGACACTTTGAAAGACTGGAAGGAATCATAGCCTATTAACTAAAATATTCCTTTCATTAAAACTACACAGCCTTTCGATTTCAGAAAAATCAGTGAAATATAGTTCTCTGTGAAACTTGGTCATTATGATACATGTTCATTCCTGCTATCTCTCATCATTCTGGGGCTGGGAAGTAATTTAATTAGAGGGGATTCCTGAGCAAATAAGCATGAAATCACTCGCTTCGCAGTCAAGCAGACACAGGAAGTCCGTGTGCGCATGCGCAGGTTTACCTTTGACCGAGCACTCCGTTACATCATTGTCGCTAAACGAACAGCTGATCACATCTTGAAGCGTTTTGATCAGCTGGCCGCCGATATTTATTAGTTTGGTCCTGCGTTTCCTTTTCTTCGCAACAGAACATCTTTTCTTCTTGCTTTCCGTTCGTCGTTTCATTCGCATCCTCCGTTTTTCTCTTCTGTTTTAAGTTTGTATCCCAGAATGCCTTGCGCAGACAGGGAAAGTATCTTGAATTGGGCCATGGTGGGGGGTGGGGGTGGGGATTCAGGGTCATGAAGCCCTAAATTCATTAATTGTTCTATTAAAATTAGAAGTAGTCTACAGCTTTTGGTCGACCAAAATAGAAATAATTAGGTGTCAGGGACAATTTATTTATTTTTTTTACAACCCACACTTAAAATTTGAAAGGCAGTCTACCTTGAATAAAATTTACGAACATTTGTACCTCCATCTGCTCCTCTTTAGCTGTCAGCGGGCTGCAAAAAGAGAGCTCCGATTTCTTGTTTAATCACACAACAGGTCTTTCCCATTTTAGATCCGTTTGTGCGTTTTGACGGCATTAGTGCTGCGTTACTTCCGCCTAGAGTGAAGTCACACGTGATTATGTGTTACCATGCCCTCTGTTGTCTAAACACCACAATTACAGCTAGGAAAAACTAAGATGCGACAGCCTGATTATAATCACGATTCACTTATTTCATTGAGTCGACTGATCATACATTTGCATCGCAATTTATTGTTCCATGATGCATCTTTACATGCCTATCAAACTGCAGCTGGAAACAGATTGCTTCATTCTGCATCAGAGTGCAACTGCAGTGTTCTCACCAGGCCTGGAGGGGAAAAAATACACCAGAGTTCGATTCAACTGTGGATATGTGGAAGCACCCAAACTTTGTTTAGGAATATTCTCTGATGTTGACAAGTTGTTTTTTTAAATATATAAATACTTCATGTTTTGTTTTTTGTGTTTATTGCACATACAAGAAAAAAAAAAAAAAAACTGGCTTAAAATAAATACAAGACACATACAGGGGAGGCCTGAAACCTGATGGTTTTTCGAGGGTCTCCCCTTGCGAAAATAAAAATGATATTCAGGTCAGCTAATATAAACCATAAAGTTTATTTTAAAAAAAAAGCCTTAATTCAGGTAACTCATCAACTAGATCAATTACTTAGATGTTCCCTTATTGCACTATACCGTTATGTTGTGTTCACCCCTGACCTGTAGCTCTTGGTGCATCTGCTTGGTTGGTATTTGCATAGATGAAATTCTGTTCCACAGACTAACCTCATGTAAATGTGAGCTGGAGGGGGAGAAGAAAAACAACTATTCTCAATTTTTAGTGCTGAGAAATGACTCACCAATTCCACATTTTCCACAGATAAGGATCTTATTCTCAGACACCACAGTCATCTCAGAGCACACATAGCATTTGGGCTCTTCTCCCGGAACGCCAGCTGAGTTTCACACACACAAGGGGGAACAAGGGGAGGAGAGAAAAAAGGAAAAAAAATAAAAATACAGAGACAGAGAGAGAGAGAGAGAGAGAGAGAAACCATGCAGCATAATTACACATTCACATCATGTGCATACACACACCTGCACTCAGATCATCCAGGCTACATTTACCCACTGAAATTCACAAAACGCTAATTAGGACGAGTGCCCTGAATTACATTAAAGTGACAGAAATCTACATGCTTCTTCACAGCTCCATGGAAACAGCAGACGTGTTGGTGGAGAAGAAAGTCACAGACGCTGCCTACCATGTTGTATGTCCTTCCAAAGCACCCAGAACTTGGAGTTGTCTTCAAACGTGACGAAGCAGCTCTGCTTTGAAGAGCTAACCTACACACACACACACACACAATATGTAAGGGCTCGCTCTTAATTGCTATACATAAAACTCATGGGTATTGTCCCATGATCCTGACACGAGGACACAGATCAACTCCAGGCTCAATGAAAAAACACAAGCACAGTCAAAAGAGAACTGAAGTCATTTTTAAACTTGCTTTATTTCCTCATTAACGTGTTCTTCAGTTATGTTTTCGGTTTTAGTAACCTTATATCATGGCTCGTATTGGCAACTAATTGCAATTAAATATTATACTTATCGGCCTGTTCGGTTTTTAGCCGTGTTGAATTTAGTTCGTTTGGTCCACGGCAGGCGTCGCTTACCCGTGCGATCTTCACGAGACTTGTGCAAGACTTCGAAACGTGACGTGTCAGCGCAGCCATTTTGAAAACTGTTTTCTAAACGAAATATTGCATAAAAACGAGTTTAAATGATGATTACTGCCTACTTTTTTCAAACTTTGCTGATTGCTATGAAAACAAACAAAACTTCCAGCTTGATGACGTCAGCATTCGAAAGAGGGCGCACGCGTCTTGACGACGTTAGCAGATGTTGGTCATTTTGATTTCCGGTGTACGTTTTACTTCCGTCCTACAATGTCTCGCACAGGTCTCAATGAATCTCGTTTACGGCCATCGCTTTGACATATGGACTGATATTACAGAGCATATTTCAAAACACTCATAACTTGCTATAGCAGCGACAAAATAGCTATCAAAAATGCATTCCTATATTTTATAAAATGAGAAATAGAATTATGATTAAAAAAAAAAAAAAGACCTTCAATTCTCCTTTAAGCTCTAGCTAATCATGGTCTTCATGAGCCTATAAATACTACTGCACATTTACAAACTTGCATTAAAAAAGGCGCTTTTTTTTTTTTTATACATCATAAGCCTATATTTAACCAAAGCAAGGTCACACTAGCGAATGGAGCACAATTCACAATTTTTTCCCCACAGTGCTGTGGGGCAAATGGACACCTCACAAACATCTATACGGAGATGTTTTCTAAGCCAGAAATAAATCTATTCCTTTATGTTTTCAGACATAGGAACACTGAGCTCTGCAGTTTCTTGGTAACTTTTTATATATATATATATATATATATATATATATATATATATATATATATATATATATATATATATATATATGTGTGTGTGTGTGTGTGTGTGTGTGTGTGTGTCACCATCTAAATTTAACAGAAAGTGATAACAGGAAGTAACTTCACGGTTCACGGGCGTTCCACAAAAAAAAAAATTACTATAAACAGAAACACACAAGGCATCATTCACTGTTTAATAAATAAAACGTTAGCTTTGTGGAGATGAAAGTGGAGCCAAGAAAAAAAAAAAAAAATCCTGAACTTTTGAAAGTCAAATACGCAAGACCCTGCATTCTCGTGCATTTTAGTACTTATTTTCACTAAAACAAGTTATAACTTTAAAGCCTTTCTTTCATGTACATTAATAACTAACGTCAAAAATATCAAATTTAATTCCCCTAGTTAATGAGTAATTTTCAGGAGCGCATATAGAAAACGCGGTGAATTTCCTGCTACACAGTTCATTACTTTGAAAAAAAAAAAGACTGTTGAAGGTAAACTCAGCAAAATCCCAAAACAGTACTGTTAAAAAGTAAAAGGTCTGTTAGAGTTTCTAAAGCTTTCAGGTTTCAAATGTTGGGGACATTGAGCCTCGTTTATCAATCTTTTAGTAGAGTTGTGCGTTTGCAGAAGCTAAAGTGAACTAAACATTTCCAATTCATATTTATGCGAGTTGAAGCCAATTGTTTACATTAGTTCGTATTGTCTGTAAATTTCAACACCAATGAAAACCAAATTTCTCATATAAATCAGGGGCGTAACTAGGATTTTTTTTTTTGGGGGGTGGGCCCACACACTGCCTGGCAGCCTGAGTGCATTATGTAACAAAAAAATAAATTACCATTGCTAGTTTTAGGCAGCTTAAAAAACAGCTCTTCCATTATTGCTGTTTTTTCCACGTTTTCTTGATGTGTTTTAGAAACAGCACTAAAACAGCTTCGAAACCAAAATGCAACTTTGATTGGGGGGGGGGGGGGGGGGGAACGACAAATTGCTTACCTCTCTTCACATCGAAAAGAGGAGGAAAGTTTTGCTTGTTTTGACATGGCGAATTATTAACACAAGAGGAAACACTTGTAATTACTAAAAAGACTGCAGCTACAACATGCTGTCTAGTGAGATTGTGTTGCGCTTGCGCAGAACGGTGTCAGTCCTGTGCACCTAACGAGCTCCGGCATGCGCCCTGTTAAAACAAAACACCCGTCTTTAATCAATGAACTATGTTTGGGCTATTTACGGACTGCGCCCATGCAAAGACGATGCGAAGTATTACGCTGGATCTAGGAACGTAAAAAATCCAAAAAATACATTTCTCCATTCGGAAAACCGGAGATTTCCAGGTAAATCCGGAAGACTTTCATCTATAGCTTTGGAAAACCGCTGTGGTACAAGTGGAACATGTTATTGGAAGGTAATCAACTTTGGTTTGTAACAGAAATTTAGCTTCACACTGGGCTGGAACAGCACTGCATCGTTGATTATTTTCCAGTTACCAGTATTCCCAATCATGGCTTATTCTATCGATACTCAGGACTGTGCGCAAGTCTTTGAACATAAAACTGCACATTATACATGAAACTACCTTTTTTTTTTTAAAATAAAATTAAATATTTCGACATGTGTTGCGCCATGGGATTTTTGCCC
The DNA here is from genome assembly GCF_027579695.1 of Neoarius graeffei. Taxonomy (NCBI): domain Eukaryota; kingdom Metazoa; phylum Chordata; class Actinopteri; order Siluriformes; family Ariidae; genus Neoarius; species Neoarius graeffei. The sequence goes on from NC_083578.1 coordinate 77,502,826, forward strand.
CAGATGCTCTGTTTACAGAACGCGTAGAAACGGCATTGAAAATCATGATATTTTGCATCGTTTTAGCTGGCTGATCCAGTAACTATCAATGAATCATCTCGATAGCGCCCCTATGGAATACATTTACCACTCTTAACATCATACTTCTGCCATAAAAATCAGCGAATGACACTGATTTGTAGTGAAACTGCATCGACCACCGTTTCCACGCAACATTTGCTTGGTCGCACTAATAGTTCACGTGTTTTCTTGACCTTCCGAGCAGCATTTTGTTGTCTGTTACTCAACAAATCTGGGAAATTCGCCAATAATAACCTACAGTCGAGATAGTCTCCTAATGGATTCACAAAGTTCTGTAAGGTATCTCTAGTCAGTGCCTGGAAAATGGACCATTTTGGGTTGCATGCACATGATTTCATTTCCGATTTACAGTAACTTCCCTTGCTCTAATTTCGCTTTGGCTTGTATGGCGGCTTGGTAGTTTAATGCAGCAGGTATAACTCAATCCATAATCTGAGCATCTGGTGGACGGACTTTTTTTTTTAAATAAATAAAATAACCATGAAGACAGTGGTTACGTTAGACTTTTTCATTGTCCGTCATTTTGACGGACAGGGTCGTAAAAATTCCGTCATTGTCCATTATTATCTGTCATTTTATTTTAACTTTTAAATGACAATGTATATAGGCTATAAATGCTATATATTTAATAACGTGTTTTCATGGACTCATTTTCATTTAAAAATTAATTCACAGAACAAGCTTGTATTATTTAATCATTTATGTATTTATGATGAAAAAAGATGAACAGAGATTCTGACGTTCGGTCACTTGTGAACCCATTTTCCCTCCGCTAAAAACATTGCGGCTGTTGTGCCTTAACGGGCATATGAACAATGTTATTTTACAACGTAGCAAGACAATTGCAGTTAAAATATGAACAGTCCACTACAACGATTTAAGTGACAATCTAATTTGACCTGTTTGCGTGAGCTCAAACCTTCCTTCTGGCCCGCATGGATTTAAATCGGGAGCTCACTTGTGCGTAATCAAAGTCGTCAATGGAGACTGCTGCCGAGGCAATTGTCATTAAATTTTGCGTCTTTGCCTCGGACAGACGACTTCTCACTGACGTTTTAATTTTATTCTGAAGGCTGAACCCGCGCTCTGCTGCGACACTGGAGACTGGAATAACCAGCGCCACTTCAGCCAAAGTTCTGAAGTCGGGAAACATTTCTCCCAGGGAAGTGATCAGAAGCCGGCAAGAGCCTCTGAAAGTTGGATTTCCCGACCCTGCTAGTACTCTCTTCATAGGGAGGAAATCCTGCAGCATGCGGTCTTTCTGCACCAGTGGTGCAGCTGCACCCCGCGGCTCGGCTCGGCGGAGCCTGGAACCTGACACGGAAGGTCTTAAATAAAACGAAGTTATGTTTAAATGTTAGTTTGTCTACCCGTGCTCTCATTAAAATGATAGTTTAGCAGATATTCGAGCAGTGATGTTCCTAAGCTTCCTAGGGAAGAATACAATAAATCGACATTTGTTTCATTTTAAAAACAACTAGCCTAAATGAGCGCTATTGCATCAAGACGTACAGGCAGGGAAACGACACAAACAACCCAATGCATCTCTTTTTTGAATAGCAAAAATGACGTGTCTTCTGCAGAAAAAGGAAACATTAATCCATCTCACTGTGCTAGTGGTTAGAAAAGTCAGAGCGCGGTCAGGAGCACGATGGGCGGAACAGCCTTGCGCAGTGGCTACAATGTATACATGAGCAGCCTATGCACTGAACATCAAGACGCCGCAACGTCGGCTCAGATTGACAGTGACGGCAGTGAAGACTATGTATACTGTATGTAAGAAAACTCTGCCACAACTTGCCAATCATTTCAATTGTGTGTTTCATTATGTTTTATTGTTATTATTAGGCTATTATTGTTATTGGTAATGGTAACGATAAACATCCGTCAAAATGACCGACGGCCTTCAGATTTTTCCGTCATAGCTAAAAAAAAAATCCGTCAATGACGGACAATTGTCGGTTAACGCGACCTATGCACAGCGCTCGAAACTAACGGTGTCCCGACGTCCCGGGGACCATAAAAAGTGTCATCGGGACACAAAATTATCATATCTGGGACAATCCCGGGACAATGGAAAAAAATAGATCTAGAAAAAAAGTTCTATATTATTATTTACAAAGCCGTAACACATACGTAGACATTCACCTAATTTGTCAATTTTAATTTTAAAACGTTAACAGTGAAAAATACATAGTAGCTACACTTTCGATGCACCTGCATCCGTAGGCTACAGAGCAGCGCATTCTGTTCTAGAATCTTCGGCCGGTGTCCGCATTATATGGACTTGGAATGGAATTGCTACCGCACACGCTGCGCCGACTCTTGCCAGAACAAAAATGCTGAAGTGGTTGAAGCGGACCGACCGCGGGGAAGAAACTGAAAGCCCAGACATAACGTCTCCGGGACCTTCAGGATCCAAAGAGTCATCGCCTGGTCTGCAGGCAACGCTAGCAACTGAATGAACTTAATGAACACTGTTAGACACGTTATAAAACACAACAGGAATGATGTGGATGATATTGACGGAAGATACCGTTCAACAGAATGAGTGAGTTTTCTTGGTGTCTTTCTAGTTCAGAAAGTTTAGTCAGTCAGCAGCACAACTAGGCTAGGACCTGGCACTATGCTGATGTGGCTAACATTTGCACCCACGTTTCGGCAAGGAAAGTTCATAAAAATGGATAACGGTAATGGATAACGGAAAGTTCATAAAAATGGATAACGGTAATGGTGAAAATTATAAGTTGGCCTTATAAGTGCCAACAGATATTCAAGGTATAAGTAGATGAAATGAACATAAAAGGGGTCTTATTTTCAACTAAAGTGTACTGCAGATGTAGGGAGTTGAAACATTTTCTGAATGAGCTAGTTGGCCCCTTTAAATAAACGGGTATCTATTCATACAGCGAGATCGCCAAAGTTTAATAAACTGAAAATGCAATAACTAATTTTGAAGTAGATGATGTATAGGACATGTGTCACTTGTGTCTTGTGACTTATTGTAAAAATGATATAAAGGGTTCAAAATCGCATAGTTACAAATATAATAGTAACTTCATATGATGGGCGGCACGGTGGTGTAGTGGTTAGCGCTGTCGCCTCACAGCATGAAGGTCCTGGGTTCCAGCCCCGGGGCCGGCGAGGGCCTTTCTGTGCGGAGTTTGCATGTTCTCCCCGTGTCCGCGTGGGTTTCCTCCGGGTGCTCCGCTTTCCCCCACAGTCCAAAGACATGCAGGTTAGGTTAACTGGTGACTAAATTGAGCGTAGGTGTGAATGTGAGTGTGAATGGTTGTCTGTGTCTATGCGTCAGCCCTGTGATGACCTGGCGACTTGTCCAGGGTGTACCCCGCCTTTCACCCATGGTCGGCTGGGATGGGCTCCAGCTTGCCTGCGACCCTGTAGGGCAGGATAAAGCGGCTAGAGATAATGAGATGAGATGAGACTTCATATGATATTAACCACTGGTTATTTCAGAGAGGAAAAAAAATGGGGACACTATTGCTTCCATTCGGGACAATACAACACAGAATTCGGGACCACTGGGGGACACAAAGAAAAAAAAAGTTAATTTCGAGCCCTGCCTATGCATGAAGAGCAGTAAATAGTTCAGTTAAACAAAGTCAATATTTATTGTGACGACTCTGTGCTTAAAAAAACGAGCGCTCTGAGAGCACAATATCCCCTGCTGGCAACTCGAACATAACTCTGGTAAAATGGGACCGAATTTAACAAAATTGCGATATGCATATTACCATCATATAACAAGGCCTTTTGCCAAGCTTCGAGAAATTTGTCCAAAAATTATGAGAGGAGTTGACATCAGAAAGCAAGTAAACTTTCATGAAATTGTAAAAGTACAAGTTTGTTAATCAAGGGCCACAACTCTGGTAAAATGCGACCGAATTGAACAAAATGCGTACTACAAACATATGATGCCTTTTACCAAATTTCGTGAAATTCCTCTAAAAACTGATTTCGGAAGCAAAACACACACATGAAATTGTCAAATTATAATTTTGTTCATCAAGGTCTGTAACTCTGGTAAAATGTGACCAATTTAACAAAATGCGCGTATTACCAACAAAGAATCCCGCCAAGTTTCGTGAAATTCCTCCAAAAATTCTAAGAGGAGTCAATTTCAGAAGGTGAGCACCCTTCCCGGGACAAACGGATGGATGGACAGACAGAAACCACCACAACATAATCCCCCTTCAGGCCTTTCAGCCAGTGGGGGATAAAAAGTCATCGAGTACAACGAGTGCAGTTTTATGCGGAAATGAGCTGTAGGTTTTACAGAGCATCTTGCAGAACCAGCCACGGTTCTTCTGGACACTTTGACTGCCACACCAGGGCTCGAAATTAACTTTTTTTCTCTTTGTGTCCCCCAGTGGTCCCGAATTCTGGTGTTGTGTTGTCCCGAATGGAAGCAATAGTGTCCCCATTTTTTTCCTCTCTGAAATAACCAGTGGTTAATATTATCATATGAAGTTACTATTATATTTGTAACTATGCGATTCTGAACCCTTTATATCATTTTTACAATAAGTCACAAGACACAAGCGACACATGTCCTATACATCATCTACTTCAAAATTACAGTTATTGCATTTTCAGTTTATTAAACTTTGGCGATCTCACTGTATGAATAGATACCCGTTTATTTAAAGGGGCCAACTAGCTCATTCAGAAAATGTTTCAACTCCCTACATCTGCAGTACACTTTAGTTGAAAATAAGACCCCTTTTATGTTCATTTCATCTACTTATACCTTGAATATCTGTTGGCACTTATAAGGCCAACTTATCATTTTCACCATTACCGTTATCCATTTTTATGAACTTTCCGTTATCCATTTTTATGAACTTTCACTGCCAAAACGTGGGTGCAAATGTTAGCACCATCAGCAGAGTGCCAGGTCCGAGCCTAGTTGTGCTGCTGACTGACTAAACTTTCTGAACTAGAAAGACACCAAGAAAACTCACTTATTCTGTTGAACGGTATCTTCCGTCAATATCATCCACATCATTCCTGTTGTATTTTATAACGTGTCTAACAGTGTTCATTAAGTTCATTCAGTTGCTAGCGTTGCCTGCAGACCAGGCGATGACACTTTGGATCCTGAAGGTCCCGGAGACGTTATGTCTGGGCTTTCAGTTTCTTCCCCGCGGTCGGTCCGCTTCAACCACTTCAGCATTTTTGTTCTGGCGAGAGTCGGCGCAGCGTGTGCGGTAGCAGTTCCATTCCAAGTCCATATAATGCGGACTCCGGCCGAAGATTCTAGAACAGAATGCGCTGCTCTGTAGCCTACGGATGCAGGTGCATCGAAAGTGTAGCTATTATGTATTTTTCGCTGTTAACGTTTTAAAATTAAAATTGACAAATTAGGTGAATGTCTACGTATGTGTTACGGCTTTGTAAAGAATATTAATGTAGAACTTTTTTTCTAGATCCATTTTTTTTCCATTGTCCCGGGATTGTCCCAGATATGATAATTGTGTGTCCCGATGACATTTTTTATGGTCCCCGGGACGTCGGGACACCGTTAGTTTCGAGCGCTGTGCCACACTTTCTTAAATTTTGCAGCAAAACCCAGCAGCTTTCATGTTTTTAATCTGAAAAGTGTCTCTTACATACAGTAATATATCCCCTTTCTTTACTGACACCATTTTTCTGTAAAGTCGGCTTTTGCGCTGAAAAACGGTTTGGAATCTAAAATGGTTTTTGTACTGACTCCATAATGTCGACGTCATAAAACAAAAAACAAAATCTATCAAGTTTGTACTAAAGTGACATGGCATTTACAACTTGCTTGCGTTATACTGAAATATTGGGTTCTTTCCTGGGAAGCAGAGACCAGAAAATCTTCAGAGCGCACTCTGAAAAGGTCAGAAACTCCTTAAAAGGTTTAACTGATTATTCATCTTAAATGAAAATATTAAAATATTATTGTAGTTCCCAAATGAATTATTCAGTAACACGAGTAAAATTAATAACAAAAGTGTGTGTGTATTAAAGCGCGAGGGACACCAGCAAACGGATGGAAAACTTGAGTCAATTATATCTATAAAAAAAACCAAAAAACCCCCCTAAACTTACTGTTTCTGAGCCAATTAGCTAACTTCAGATAAGCTCACCAATATTGCAGACGATTTTGTTTCATTAAGAAATTTGTACTCAAAATATTAAATGACTTGAGCAGCCTTACACACAGGTCAATCTGTAGCGTAATTCATTATCTTTTCTACTCGCAGCAAGTTGAGGCAGTTGGATGAGTGTTGAAATCGGAGTTTTGTTTGCCTTTAAGCTGAAACCCTGCAGATGAGTGGTGATGTCTTGAATATTATAAACATTTAAGTTCAGTTGCGCTGATTTCAAGAGAGCTATAATACTGAAACACACACTGCTGCACACATGGTTACGCTCCAGTGCTCACAGTCACACTGACTCACCCTATGGATCTTGCCCAAGTAATACAGGCCATCAGACCAGCGACAGAGTACGTACTGGCCCACAGTCAGCTTGCTCTCCAGGTCAATCCAGTTTTTATTGTGCTTGGGCAGCAGCCGCTTGGCCTCCAGCTCCTCCTCACCTACAGCCAGGTAGCCATCCCGGCACGCTCCCTCCAACATCCTTAACACACTCGCCTAGATTCCTTACGGGGGGGGGAGAAAAAAAAAATCAGGATATATCCATGAAATACAAGAATGATCACATGGGTCATTTTCTGAAAAATAACATGAAAATGAAGATTGATCTTAATTCATCGTGAGCATAAACAGCAGTGAACGTTTGGGCACCTCCAGATCTGACATTATGACACTGGCCAACACATTTCGCAGTTTCTCAAATGCCATGATTCTCCACATACATGACTCACTGATGTAATGATATGACTTTACAACGATTTTCCCAACTCACAATACTGGGTTCACAACTAGATTTTCACATGATGCGTTTGAAGAAAAAATAAATAAATAAATAAATATTTTACCCCCCCCCCCCCCCAATTTTTTTTTTTATATATATAAAAAAATTATATATATATTTTTTAGGGTTGGGCGGTATCCAAATTTTGATACCTTTAAACTGTCTGTGTTTTCCCGGGGTATACGGTATTACCGAGAAAAAAATATTTTGTTTCGGCCTACTGTGTAACGTGCGCCTATGCCTCAAATGTACTATTTAAAAGCAGCATAGCGAATTGTGTGCATTGTGGTATGGATTAAGCAGCAAAGCGAATTTTGTGCATTGATGAATGGATTAAGAGATATTTCAAAGCATCACGCAACTCTTCCTTCATCTTGAAAATAGCATTCAACTGTCGTTTACACGTCTGCGTTGAAACGCCATTTGCAGCACTATTTCACCTACTCCATCAAAAAAAAAGGACACGATGAGCAGGATCATACCCTTTCAAGCATGGGAAATAAAAACAAGAAAAAGAATCAACCAACACCCAAGTCCGTTTAGACTGCGCGATAAACCATATTCTTCAGCGCAAATGAGGCGAACCTAATTCAAATGCGTGATAGCTGCACAAGGCAAAATCATATGGGCCCACGTCATGCCATGGCGGGGAAATTAATAATCAAATGGCCTTACCTTGCTTAAAACGTAGTCTTGATCACATAACTCCTTACAATTATTCCACTTAAATCCATACGGTTTAACACACCCAACAAAGATAGCAAGCGCATTGCTAATTCCCACCAGAAACCTAACAGTTTACGCTACGATGTTTTCTTCCGTTTCTTCAGTAGATGACATTTCAAACGTTTATTACCCACATCCCAAATGTCATACGTTATATTATTTTACCTTGTTGTTACTCATGTAACCTACTCAAAACACAACTCATTGGAGAGATCTCGTGGAAGTGGAGTACCCCAGGCTATGGTGTGCCTTAGGGGACATATTAGATTTTTCGTTTGGTTTGAAACCAAAATACTGCCACACTGCCGATGTTGTATTTTTTTTTTGCCACTAACTCGTTATCTTGACTTGCCATCTTTCAACCGCGGTCTCAGTCTCTTTTTTTTTTTTTTTTTTTTTAGATAGGACAGTATAGAGAGACAGGAAATGAGCGGGGGAGAGAGAGACGGGATCGGGAAATAACCTCGGGTCGGAATCGAACCAGGGTCCCCGGATTTATGGTACGGTGCCTTAGCCATCTGAGCCATGACACCCTCGGTCTCAGTCTCTTGCGAAGCTTTCTGTCAGACTCCAAATGTCACGCAGGGTTGCCATGGTAATGACAAACAACCCTGCACGCGATGAGAACTTCTTTAGGAAATTGATAGAATTAGTGAAAATACGATCACACAGTTATTCGGGATGATCTTCAATTTATTATTTTATATTATGACCTCATGTACTCCATATTTATTTAGATATTATATATTTTTTTTAAAATGACGGTAATGAGACCGATACCGTTGGTACTTTTGGATACCTCGGGATACCTTCTTACCGTAATACCGCCCAACCCTAATATATATTAAAAAAAACCAAACACTTGCCTTTTTTAAAAATCAACTTAAATATTTTTTTTTTTTTAAAAGCCCTTTTGTTTCATTTTCTTAGCCAACAATAATTACCCACATTTGTAAAGTTTGGGGTACAATAGAATAGCCTTTTAAAAATATATATTTTTAATTTATTTTAATAACAGGCCTTTTCTTAAACTTTTATGAACATTTGTAATACCTCAATTTGCTTCTCTTTTCTTTAGCTTTCAGCAGTCTGCAAAGAGAGCTCAGATTTCTTGTTAAATCCATCTGTACAGTCGATTAGACAAGAGCACTCGCATTTTAGATCCTTTTTTTGTGCCCTCACAGAGCTGTGTTACTTCCACCTAGGGTGAATTACATGTATTCCTGCTATTTTACGTTTTTGGTAATTATATTGCTAATACTATTAACATCTACAAAACAGATGTCCACAAGCGCCGACGACCAGTGGTTTTCTCCGCCTTTGCAGACAATCTATGCCGGGTACTCGAGCCCAGAAACAACATCCACTCCCACAGAGCACTATCTCCCACTGGCAACTCTATGCTACAAGGCCATAACTCTGGTAAAATGCGACTGAACTGAATGAAATTGCAATTGTGTATTAACGATAAAGCATCCTGTCAAGTTTCATGAAATTCCGCCAAAAATTGGGTGCGTCATTGATTTCAGAAGGAGAGCACCCTTCCTGGGATGGACAGATGGACATCACCAGGACATAAATCCCCCTTTGGGCCTTTCAGCCAGCATGGGATTAAAAACTTGCCTTTCAACATTCAAGGGATTTGTGTCATCTCCGCTGTCCATAATTTGCTGCAAATCCAATTATTCCTCCAGGAAATGGTCTTCGATTTGGGTCTATAGCATGACCAGAAGCATCGCCATATTTGCTGATCAATTCTCATGCTCCGATTGGCTAAGCCGGACCACATCGGAACAGATGACGGTAAAGATGCAGCTGATTACTGCAGATGATTTCACTCTGTTTTCACAAAACATTTTAGAATGTAATGTAACTTACACACGCACTAAATAAGCTCACCATGTAGTTATGTTACAGAGCCAGGCAGCGTACTACAGAAGCTAACTGAAAAAGCCAAGCATACACACATCTGGAAGGAAATTTCATACACATTTTGCAAGTATTTTACAAAGGAAATGGTGGGTAATTTATTAGCCGAGAACGTGCCAGAAGGCATGTAAACTTAAATTCGCTGCCGCAAATTCCAGAGCCACCAAGAGCTTTTTATTTTTTTTAAAGCCGGCTACTTCAGATTTTTTGGAGAACCCTGTAATAATAAATTTGATGTTTGCTCACAACATCCAACCAATCAGGATGCAGCATCTCAACTTGCTTGGAAACACAAAGATCAGCAAGCTGGACTCCGGGTTCTCCACTTTTCAAAATTAAAAAAGGTGGCAGAGGGGGCGGGGTGGGGCCCCGGTGGGAGATTGAAGCTCACGGACTTTGGGCTTTTTTTTTTTTTTGACAGTGAAACTGGCCAATAAATGGATAGATCAAATGGATAAGTCAAATCACTGTTAAAATCATTTTACAAAAAATTAATACACTTACTTTACACATCATCTTTGTCAATGTGGGACTCATTTGACATTTCAGTTGAGACTGATGTGCCTGTTGCACATACTTGAATTAATTTATGAAAAATAAATGAACTTCCATGCATAAACAAAATACCCAAGTACAACCCCGATTCCAAAAAAAGTTGGGACAAAGTACAAATTGTAAATAAAAACAGAATGCAATGATGTGGAAGTTTCAAAATTCCATATTTTATTCAGAATAGAACATAGATGACATATCAAATGTTTAAACTGAAAATGTATCATTTAAAGAGAAAAATTAGGTGATTTTAAATTTCATGACAACAACGCATCTCAAAAAAGTTGGGACAAAGCCATGTTTACCACTGTGAGACATCCCCTTTTCTCTTTACAACAGTCTGCAAACGTCTGGGGACTGAGGAGACAAGTTGCTCAAGTTTAGGGATAGGAATGTTAACCCATTCTTGTCTAATGTAGGATTCTAGTTGCTCAACTGTCTTAGGTCTTTTTGTCGTATCTTCTGTTTTATGATGCGCCAAATGTTTTCTATGGGTGAAAGATCTGGACTGCAGGCTGGCCAGTTCAGTACCCGGACCCTTCTTCTACGCAGCCATGATGCTGTAATTGATGCAGTGTGTGGTTTGGCATAGTCATGTTGGAAAATGGAAGGTCTTCCCTGAAAGAGACGTCGTCTGGATGGGAGCATATGTTGCTCTAGAACCTGGATATACCTTTCAGCATTGATGGTGTCTTTCCAGATGTGTAAGCTGCCCATGCCACACACACTAATGCGACCCCATACCATCAGAGATGCAGGCTTCTGAACTGAGCGCTGATAACAACTTGGGTCATCCTTCTCCTCTTTAGTCCGAATGACACTGCGTCCCTGATTTCCATAAAGAACTTCAAATTTTGATTCGTCTGACCACAGAACAGTTTTCCACTTTGCCACAGTCCATTTTAAATGAGCCTTGGCCCAGAGAAGACGTCTGCGCTTCTGGATCGTGTTTAGACACGGCTTCTTCTTTGAACTATAGAGTTTTAGCTGGCAACGGCGGATGGCACGGTGAATTGTGTTCACAGATAATGTTCTCTGGAAATATTCCTGAGCCCATTTTGTGATTTCCAATACAGAAGCATGCCTGTATGTGATGCAGTGCCGTCTAAGGGCCCGAAGATCACAGGCACCCAGTATGGTTTTCCGGCCTTGACCCTTACGCACAGATTCTTCCAGATTCTCTGAATCTTTTAATGATATTATGCACTGTAGATGATGATATGTTCAAACTCTTTGCAATTTTACACTGTCGAACTCCTTTCTGATATTGCTCCACTATTTGTCGGCACAGAATTAGGGGAATTGGTGATCCTCTTCCCATCTTTACTTCTGAGAGCCGCTGCCACTCCAAGATGTTCTTTTTATACCTAGTCATGTTAATGACCTATTGCCAATTGACCTAAGGAGTTGCAATTTGGTCCTCCAGCTGTTCCTTTTTTGTACCTTTAACTTTTCCAGCCTCTTATTGCCCCTGTGCCAACTTTTTTGAGATGTGCTGCTGTCATGAAATTTCAAATGAGCCAATATTTGGCATGAAATTTCAAAATGTCTCACTTTCGACATTTGATATGTTGTCTATGTTCTATTGTGAATACAATATCAGTTTTTGAGATTTGTAAATTGCTGCATTCCAGTTTTATTTACAATTTGTACTTTGTCCCAACTTTTTTGGAATCGGGGTTGTACAATAAATGCATACATTTTTTACAATACACATGTTAATTGGGTGAAACCACTCCAATCCATGCACGAGCTGGTGCGCGTGGCACTACAAAGTCACCCCAGCCTCCGTAGTTCGGGTCCTTTGACCCAGGAACCTGGAAATCCTGCAGTAAACAAACAGTGAAGCAGTGGGAAAATGCAGCTCTCGCCTACACGATCACAGATACGCAAAATAAAGAGACCTGAACTTAACGTGTGCCATTATATGATGACTGTATGGTCAGAAAAGACGATAGATAAGCGTAACCATTGCACAATAACACTCCAAACACCCGCAAAGTTACTTAACTGCTGGCTAGCTGCAGCTTCCAGCATTACTGTGCGTCAGTATAATGTAATGTGGTGCAGTTTAGTGTAACGCAGGGACAGACCCGTATGCATTCGTTTCATGGTCTTCTGCGTGTTAAATAATCTCAAAATTATAATAAAGCGAAGACTTGACGATTTATTTGGTGTATACTGATTAAGTAACTTTTTTTTTTGGCCACAGGAAGGGTGGCGGACCAGAATTATAATGTGGCAGTGCGCAACTTTAAAAGCGCCTGTGGAGAACACTGGGACTTATTCGAATTACACTGTTAATCAACTCCGCAGCAGTTGATTAACTGTGTAAATAGTTGTAGTCTGACAGTTTAAATGCCATACATGTGTGAATAGGAGTCATATTACCAAAATCTCTTACTTGAGCCAATTTGACATGCAGTCATGTTCAGGAGCTTGGAACTGATTTTAAAAAAGCGAAACTGAGCCCAGGGTTTTAGTTTCAGATGAACAGGTGCTGCGTGAACAGCGGGAAGCACTCAGTCAGTCACGTCAGATTTGCTTTCGCTTTTCAGACTCCAATCCAGGCAACATCTGTACAAGCAGGTGTAATACATGCATTATTACAACTGCATAGCCAAAAAATGCATATGATTCAATAAACCTGTAATGTCAAAGCAGGACTGGATGATACAGCTTCAGATACACTGGTAGTGCTTCACGTAAACATGCTCAGGTATGTCGTGCAAATCCTCTCAGACCGCTGTAAGGGTTTTGTCCAAGATAATGAACCATGATATGAGAAAACCGTGATGTTTCAGTGAACATTAGGGCTGTAACGATACACCCAACTCACGATTCGATTCGTATCGTGATTTCTGACCCACGATTCGATACGCCCACGATTTTTTTTTTTAAATGTTTTTTTAAAGTAGTAAATTTGACTTAACATTTACTTACTTACATTAACTATTTAATAACAAATAATTCAGACCACTGCAGAGAATGAGTAATATGTATGCAAAAATGAACAAATGTATATCCAAAGATTGTTTTATTTCTCAAAATAATACTGTTGAGCCGGAAGCTCTGTTTGTTTCCGTTCTGAAAAAAAGTCATTTTTCCAAATCGTGTAAATCCGTTAAGATTTTTTTGGGGGGGGGGGGGGGGGGGGGGGGGGGGGATAGGGGTGGCTCTCTCACTGTCTCACTCTCATAGGGCCAATGATTTTCTGTGATCGCGGAAAACGGATGGAAATTACGGAATTTTTATAGTGAAACATTGCTCGCGTGTCAAAATGTAACTGCCGCAGAAGGCTTCCGCCCAAGCAGACATGCCTTCAGTGTTGCCAGATATTGCTAACGTTTTCCACCCCAAAATAATGTTCAAAACCAGCCAAAAAGCACCTAAACCTGCCCAATCTGGCAACACTGCATGCCTTTCCGGCCAAGTGATTGTGATTGGCTTGTGGCACACCTAGCCAGCCAATGAGCTGCTTGTTTACAGATTCGCTTCCCGCGTCGCAACCAGAATGGCGATCGCTTAAAAGAAATGAATGCTCTGCCAGTGGCGAGTGTGGACGTTGCGTGACTCGCAGAAGATTGTTGCAGGTCGGCGAAAAATGACTTACTAATAGATATAAAAAAATAAAAGTAATTTAAGTAAGTTTAAAATGTAATTTAAAGAAAAAGTAAAGTATTCATAAATTGAAGTTTGGAAGCGCCTCTGTTTTTGGGCTGAGAAGTTTGAAAGGGTGTACCGCGATTCTGCCTTCTTGTATCGCGATACGGACCGTGGCTCTGCGTATCGCGATTTCGATACGCATATCATTACAGCCCTAGTGAACATGTGGTTAAATATCTAAATATCCCTTGTGTAAGAAACATGTTTGTCATTTTTTATTGATATCTGTATTCTGACAAATGTCATCTGGATCATTTGGCTGTTGGGGGTGTAAAAAAAATTAAATAAATAAATAAAGCTGGCTTTCAGATTCACCTCCATTAAACAGCAGCAAATGTGACCAAAGTCTACAGAATAACTAGCACATTCTCCAAGAAAATCAGAAAAACTTCAATGTTTCATTTCATTTGAAGGCATCTTTGCATTTCTTCCCACGTGCTAAAGACGTCTGCAAAGCCACTGTAAATAGTGAGGAAACAGCTCTCGCAGCAGTCAGACGGGAGTGAAAAGCTGAAAAATTGACTGAACCTGAACCTAATCGGTTGTGCACTGGGGTCCGTTTGACGTTACGGCCCCAAACACATCACCTTTTCACAGGGTTTTGGGTCAGTCTCTTGGCGTTCATGTTTAGCATCCACTAAAACAAGCTTCCTCTGCTGGTGACTGAATGAGACTTATTCACTCGGAAACACAGCCAACCAGTGTGCGTACAAACATTCGGATTCAGTTGATACCGTGGACATGGCTTTGGAAAATAAACAAACGAGAGAAAAAAAAAAATAAAAAATCACTGCATAAAAGAACATAGCTGTGCTATCAATGTGTTGCCATTCAAGAAGGCACGTAACAATTCACTCAAGTCATGGCGGGCCTCAACGTTAACTTTTGACACCTTTTGCCCTGCAGGGGAAAGGACCTCAAATTTTTTTGCCTCCCTTGAATTTCCTTTTGCCCTCAAATTTTGTGGTATTCCGGCAAGTTTTCAAGTACACGGTTCAAGGCAATACTGATCCATTTTCTGGGAGTATAATTGAGCCATTTAGACAAACGTACCTTTTTTTTTTTTTTTAAACATGTTTAAAAAAAAAAAAAAAAAAAAAACACAAGACAAGCCCTGAAAACATGAAGTCAATATCATATACGCAAGACTTACATATGGTACTAGTACGTAATACGTCTTTTTATATAGAGTTTAGGACAAAAACACTTACTTTGACCTATAGCAATGACTGCAATATTGCAAAGATGAATTATAAAACTAAAAACATGAGTCTGTACTGCAGCACTCAGTACGTTTACATACACATCCAAATCGAGCTACTGACGGTAATCGAGCCAAGGGTCCCAGCAGGGGTGCCAGAGAAATCCAATCCTACATGCACAAGTGAAATCGGGCTATTGTGCAAGGTGCATTGTGCACCCGAGCCACATGTGGCGCTACACGTCCCATCGTGTTGGTACACTTCCGGTTGTCGTCATGAAGAGCTATAGTGTTGCCAGATACTGCTGACGTATTCCAGCCCAAAACATGTTCAAATCCACCAAAATGCACTTAAAACCCCCCCAATCTGGCAACACTGGCAGTTCCGTGTTCAAGCTGTTAGGCTTGCTCTAACAGACTGTATGGCTACAAACTGTCCGGCGCAGACCACTGTTTTGTAAGACAACTTATTTTGCACAATAATATTTTTCTAAAGTCCATTTTTTGCTTACAAAAAATTTTTTTTTTTTTGCTTACAATTTAACTTGTCTTAATAAACACACAAAGTTCAATTGTTTTGTTTTTATTGACATTCTTCAGATGTTGGATATATACACACACAATGACTTGTTTATGTACACAATTCACAGCTATGCAACAGCTGTACAGATGTACTTGGTGATACAGTAAGTAAGCTAAATTTTAACAGTGCAAACAATGCCACAAAAAGAAAAGATTCATGCCGTTGTCATGATTCGTTGTCATGCCGACCGAGGCTGTTGTTTTTCCCGCTTTTGGTCTCGTCACTCCCCACTTCCGGAAGGGGGCAGCGCTGAAGTAAGCGGCTCGACTCCGTAGCTCGATAGGGTATACATGCACTAAGTAGCTCGGCTACAGTCGCATAATCTAGGTCGTGTAGCTCGATTGCGAGAAATCAAGTTCGGTTCAATTTCAGCCGAGCTAAGGTGTTTGCATGCCATTTAGAGCTTCGATTTCAGTCGAGCAACGGCAGAAATTCGATTTTCTCTATGTGCATGTAAACGCACTGATTGTCTTTTCAGTCTGCCATTGCATTTAGGAGGAAATTAAACAACCCGTCCTCATCTTCACATGCATGATGGGCCAGCGTCAAATGATAAATGGGATAAGAGATTTATCTGTGGAATAATTCATTATGTAAATGATATTTATTGTAGAGTATGTGGTTTACGATTTGAGACACAAAAGCAAGTCTTTTCATTTCATTGAATGTACTTACTACTAGCTTTATTTTTTATATATATATATATATATATATATATATATATATATATATACACACACATACATACACACACACACCCTGAAGTCAACCTGGGAAAACGTAGAGGGCACCAGCGACCACTCGTAGAGATGAAAAACACAAATGCGCATGCACGCCTGAAGCGAGCCAATTAGGATCGCCATTACAAATCGGGAAGGAGAAAAAAAAAAAAAAAAAAAGGGCGATCACAGGGGAAGCGAGGATGCTGGTTAATACATCTTATTTTTTGTAAGGTACTCACTCAAAAATCATTTTTGCGCTTAAAGAAGCTGAACAGGCCTAGCTTGCTAAAATATTTCTGCCCGAGCGTCTTGGTCGGGCAAATCGGGCATTGCCTGGTGTTGAAGCTTGCACAATTCGATTTGCAAGATTGAGTCCACAATTTGATTTTCCCCACAATATTTATTTTCCTATTCTTCATCATCAACTTAAACATTCCTTTTGCAATCAATCAATAAATAAAAGAAAACCCCACACCACTTTTTCCCCCCATTTTCTTCATAACCAACATTTCTAAAGGCTGGAGTAAAATATAGCCTATTAACTAAAATATATTACTTTTACAAAAAATTAAAATATGACCAATAAATAGTCCTTTTCTCAACCAACTTGAGCATTTACTCTCCCTCCATCTGCTTCCCTGTTTCAGCAGTCTGTAAAAAGAGAGATCTTATTTCTTGTTAACTCCAGTTGCAGTCAGACAACAGCTCTTTCCCATTTTAGATCTGCCTTTTGTGCGTTTTCTGGCATGACAGCTGTTATTTCCGCCTACAGTGAAATCATGCATCTTCCTGCTATTTTACGTTAAATGTGCCCACGGCTTTTTAAACACCCCGATTACAGCTAGAAACGAGAGTGCTCAGAGAGCACGATATCCCCCGCTAGCAACTAGGCCACAACTCTGGTAAAACGCGACTGAATTGAATGAAATTGCAATACATGTATTACCGACAAAGAAGCCGGTCAAGTTTCGTGAAGTTCCTCCAAAAATTGTGAGGGGAGTTGTTTTCAGAAGGCGAGTGCGCCCTTCCTGAGACAGACAAACGTATGGACATCACCACGACGTAATCCCCCTTTGGGCCTTCTGAAAATTTGAGGGAAGGGGGGGAAAAAAAAAAAAAAAAAAAATGGGAAGTTGATTTCAGACAGCAAGCGCACCTCGATGAAATTGCCAAAGTACAAGCTGGTTAATAATCAAGGCCATAACGCTGGTAAAAATCTGTTTCAATATGCGTATAACTGTCATAACAAAAGCCTTTTGCCAAGTTTGGTGAAATTCCTCCATAAAATCGTGAGAGGAGTTGCTTTCAGAAGAACGTACACCCTCATGAAATTGTCAAAGTTCTTTAATCAATGATCAAAATTCGGTAATTTTTCCTCTGGTAAAATTTTCACAAACTAAATTAAATTGCAGTATGCATACTACAGTCATATAATAAGGTCTTTTGCCATGCTTTGAGAAATTCATCCAAAAATTGCAAGAGAAGTTGATGTTAGAAGGAAAACAATCATGAAATTGTGAAAAGTACAAGGTT
This sequence comes from Neoarius graeffei, assembly GCF_027579695.1. Taxonomy (NCBI): domain Eukaryota; kingdom Metazoa; phylum Chordata; class Actinopteri; order Siluriformes; family Ariidae; genus Neoarius; species Neoarius graeffei. Next base: position 77,520,749 of record NC_083578.1, read on the forward strand.
GTTCATCAAGGACCACGACTCTGGTAAAATGCGACTGAATTGAACAAAAAAAAAAAAAAAATGCGTACTACCAACATACAACAAAGAATCCTGCCAAGTTTCATGAAATGCCTCCAAAAATGGAGAGAGGAGTACGTCAGGCTGAAGGACATCACGTCTGACACTGTGATTAGCAGCACCAGCGCACGGTGTTGGCCCCTCTTCTCTTCACCCTGTACACCGCGGACTTCTGCTACAACTCGGAGCTGTGTCACATTCAGAAGTTTGCCGATAACACAGCCATCGTGGGATGTATCAGGGACAAGAGAGGAGGAGGAGTATAGGAGCCTGGTGAGGGACTTTGCCGTTTGGTGCAACAGGAACCATCTGCAGCTCAACACCTTGAAGACCAAGGAGCTGGTCATTGACTTTGGGAGGTCCAGACCAAGGTCACGACCAGTTCTGATCGAGGGAGTCAAGGTGGAGGCTGTGGATTGCTACAAGTACCTCGGGCTGTGGCTGGACAGCAAGCTGGACTGGACTTGCAACACCAACCACCTGTACAGAAAGGGACCGAGCAGGCTGTACTTCCTAAGGAGGCTGTGGTCCTTTAACATCTGCAGGAAACTCCTGTGGATGTTCTATCAGTCTGTGGTCGCCAGTGTCCTGTTTTACACCGTGGTGTGCTGGGGGGGGCAGCAGCACATCCAAGGAGGACACATCCAGGCTGGACAAACTGATCAGGCGGGCCGGCTCTGTGGTCGGCATGAAGCTGGACTCTCTGGTGACGGTGGCAGAGAAGAGGTCTATGGACAAAATACTGAACATCATGGACGATGCCAGTCACCTTCTGCACACCGTCATCAGCAACCAGAGGAGCCTGCTGAGTGACAATGCTCCTTCCCAAGTGCAGGACAACCAGACTCAAAAACTCCTTTGTCCCTCACGCCATCAGACTGTACAACTCCTCTCCTGGGGGGGAGGAGGGGTAACAGGAGGACAGAGGATGGGAAGGAGCAGTAGCCTAGCCTGACAAAAAGCAATACTGGACAATACTGGCCACGGGGCTCGAACCCGGACCTTCTTGCTGTGAGGCGACAGCGCTAACCACTACACCACCGTGTCCCCTGTATATGTAAATAATTTAATTTATCTAGAAGTTCTTCATTTTCTATTTTCTGTTTATCCTGTAATAATGCTGCTGGAATTTTCATTTCCCCGAGGGAACCCTCCCAAAGGAATCAATCAAGTTATATCTAATCTAATTTCAAAAGATGAGCACCCTTTCTGGGACGGACGGACGTCGCCACGACGATCCCCCTTTCGGCCAGCGGGGGATAAAAACAAATTACGCAGCCTGATAAATCAGTTTTGGGTTTTTTTTTTATTTCACCAACTGAAATGGTCACAAATGTGTATCATGATTTATTGGTGCATGATATATTGTTACATGCCTACATATAAGCTATTGCATTTAATCATTTCTTAGCCTGGTGAGTGAATACAGAGAATAATTAAGGCAGATCTCAGCAAGCTGGGCTTCGCCAAAAGCCAAGATCTCTATTCTTCAAAAATCATACTTTTAATGCAAACTTCATGGAAATACTGTAATGCTATTAATAGACTGACTGATATTTATGCTATGAATAATAGCATCTTTTCCCTTTATGTGAACATGTACATTTTTATACATGGTCCCTGGAATAAATTTGATTAAAAATAAATAAATAAATCCAATCCCTAGATTAAAATTACATTAAAACGTTCTACAATTGATTTTTTAAAAATATTCCTGACCTGTATAAATAACTTGGAAGATATGCTGACCATGAGACAGACAGACATAACTAGAACTGAGAGGAAACTCACTATCGAATACCCCCCACTTCCAAGCTGTCATCATATATTGCCATATGTAAGGGAATAAATTGAATTCTCTCCATTTGAAACATCAGATTGGGATTATTTTTCTTCATGCACATCTTCAGGTGGTATACTGCAACTGTGTAAAGTTACATCAAAATCCATCAAACTGTTTCGGCGGACTTGCACTTACAAGACACATGGACAAACGGACGGACAGGGCGATTCCTTTATACCCCTAAACTTTGTTTGCAGGGGGTATGTCATTAAAAAAAAAAAGTTTAAAATAAATTTTTTAAAAAACCCACAACAATGGATTAAGTTTAGCCAAAGCATATCACTTCAAAAACCAGCCTTCTGCTCCAGAACGCTTGCTTTTGTTTGGATGCGCTTCCTGTCAGTCATGAGCCACCACAGATTCTGGGGGGGGGATTCTTAAACATCAGTTTTTAAATAAACAAGCAAGCAAACAAAACACCCATCCATTCATCCCACCTGAGCCTTAAAGACCCAATCTTGAAAATAAAAAGACTAATCTTACCCAATACAGCTTTAAATTAAAGTGCTATAGTTCACGCTTGGCTCTATTGACCCGCTGTAGTCAGTCAATCTGAAAGCCCGTACTAATCCAGCCTCCGTCTCAACAAGATCCAATTTGCAGAAAATGACTCGTAAAAATCCATAAGAAATTGCATCCTTTCGTCGCACTGCCTTTAAGCGGTCAGATTTGTGCGTGAAAACCAAGGCTCAATGGAACGCACGACCACGTGACAGTTTTTGTTCTACTCGGCGCTTTAAAGTCAAAGTGAAAAATCTGCTCAACGTCCCAGTCACTGGCTATAATCTGTCCATTTTGCTTGGTCTTCAAAGATCCTTGTTTTTCGGTTGTTTAACATGGTCACGGTGCTGACGAGGTGTCTGGATGATATATTATTATATGCGATTTGTATTTATGTGCTCCGTTTTGCTTGTCGAGTTTGCTCAATGTTGTTCTGTCACTGAGGGGGAAGTTTTAATTGTGACTTGCCAGGGGATTACACAATTGGAAAATTAGCCTCAGGCTAACTCTCGTACAGTGCACTGGGAACAATTTGTGTGTTTGATATTGTACATAGTCCTTTACAAATAATGTTATATACATCATTGATGGCCCCTTTTCACATTTCCCAGAGTGTTCTGGAAATGTGTAGTACATTTATAACGCTCGCAGACTCTCAGAAACTTACATTCTGTTTGTTTCTTTGCGTGTTAAATAAGGGCCTGGCTAGTACACGGATGGGAGACTGACTGCGAAGATCGGGTCCTTTAACTAAATCCTTTACGCTCCTTTAAAATATCTTTCAGCTAATTATTTATAATAAAAATAAAACAGGTAATATAATACGGATATCGTGATGTTACTTTTTTTGTTTGTTTTTTTTAAACACAAGCTGACTGGAAGCAGTTAATTTGAAGCACTTAAATTTATAGTAAAATTTGCCATAAAAAAAATAAAAATAAAACCCCACACACTTCAGTGTTTATTAGAAAATTTGTATTTCTAAATGTATAAAAAAAAAAAAAAAAAAAAAAATTGCATTTTACAGACATGTAAAATCAACCAGGTCACCCTCCTGATAGATGGATGGCCCACCAGACACAGTACCACTGTTTTACTGGCAGCTTATGAGTGAACCTACATCTCATACACATGTACTTTAGAAATGGCTTCCAGAATCACAATATGATATGTGTGTCACATCACCACTTCAAGCCATGCTGTTCTAGGCAAACGATCAACAACTGGGTTGTAAGATACAGCCTGACAAAGCAGAGTTACGGTCGTCACTGCGAATTTTCCAATCACAGCATAGCTTGAAGAGTTTGTAGGAAGGACGGTACGGTGGTGGGGTGGTTAGCACTGTCGCCTCACAGCAAGAAGGTTCTGGGTTCAAGCTCTGTGCGGAGTTTGCATGTTCTCCCCGTGTCTGCATGGGTTTCTTCCGGGTGCTCCGGTTTCCCCCACAGTCCAAAGACATGCAGGTTAGGTTAATTGGTGGCTCTAAATTGACCGTAGGTGTGAATGGTTGTGTGTCTATTGCCGCTTTTCCACTACAAACGCGGCTGAGTTGGGCTGAGCCGTGCCGTGCTGGGCTGTTGGAGTTGCATTTCGACTACAACCGCGCTGAACCGTGCTGGCTGGAAGTGGGTGGACACATTGGGTGGAGTTAGCGAAAGTGGGTGGACGTCAGGTGATGTCGTTAAGCAGCGCAAACAGTGACATCAGTGAGCTTTTAAGCGGTAGTCTCACGACCCGAATAGTAAACAATAAACATGGAGGACATGGAGTCGTTAGTGTTGCTGGTCTTGGTGCTGTGGCTTGTTGTCACCGACAACGCGGACAGATACTGGCAAGAGCGTATAGATGAGGCGAGGCACATAAGGCTTCAGAAATTCTTGTAATTCATAATTATTCTTCTTCCGGGTTTGCGGTGTTTACAGATCCCAGCGCGCTCGCGGGGCGTGTGGGGGCATGTGAGGACACTCCTCCTCACCAATCAGTGCACAGGGGAGTGTCTGCTCACGCCCCCAGCCTCACTCGGCACGGCTTGGCTCGCTTCAGCCCCACTCCAAAACGGTGCGAGTTTTAGGGGCTAAGCAGGGCTGAAACGAGCTGAGTCGTGCTGGTTTTTGGTAGTCGAAACGCGAGCCGTGTTGGACTGAAGTGAGCTGAAGCGAGCTGAAAAAGGGTAGTGGAAAAGGGCCATATGTGTCAGCACTGTGATGACTTGGCGACTTGTCCAGGGTGTACCCCGCCTCTCGCCCATTGTCAGCTGGGATAGGCTCCAGCTTGCCTGCAACCCTGTAGAACAGGATAAGTGGTTACAGATAAGGGATGGATGGAAGCTTATAGGAACTTGGCCAGCGAGATCCCCCAAAAGTATGAGACAGGAAGTTATCCAAACCTCTGGTGCAAGATTCCCACAACCACCTTCTTTCAAACATAAAATCCGATATGTGATAATTGTAACACCCCCCCCCCTCCCCATATTTCTCAAAAGGCACACAGGACTCAACAACCAGGCCACGTTTGGCGTCATGCATTGCAAAACCATGATTAGAACTTTGCAGTGGGTTCTTTGAATGCACAAAAACAAGATTTATGATGTAGGAATTTAGTGAATATGCATAGTACCAGATATTTTGGGGTTGTGAATTGGGGTTCCATCCCAGGACTTCCCTTTGAACAACCACCAACACTGAACGCCAACAGGCAGGAACCCTGACGTGCTTCATCACGCCTCGGTATAAAACCCAGAAACACCCCTAATTTGGGCATCAGACTTCCTTCCACCTGGATTTCTGAGCCAAGTCTCTGCTGCTGCAAAGACGTAGACATGAGAGAACCTCATACCTTCGGTAAAGAAGATAACTGTACACCGTGGGTCACAAAGACTTTCCAGGCTCTCTGAACAAGCCGACTCGACCGAGACGATAGCCGGACGGTCCACACAAAGCCACAAGCCCCCTGACACGACCACTCCCAATTTTCCCTGGAAATCACTTCAGCTAGACGTTCAGCATGATCCCCGTTGGCCTGTGCCACACTGCGAACGCTTCCTCCAACACCCTCCAGTGATGCAACAGCTGACCACAGATGAAGTCACTTCACAGATCAGGACCAACCAAAAGGAGTCACCATCAGTGTGCAAGTCTGCCTTCTTAGCCTCTTAAATGCTGGCATTGTCGACACTCACTGTACATCTGACATGAAGCTTCATACCAATTCAGTATACTCTTGCCATCAACTACATTCGCTACATTTTTCAGTTACGTAAAAAGACCGTGTTAAATTTCTCTTTTCGCTTAAATTCACTTACATATTTACGAAGTAAAAGGAAATAAAATTACACTCGCAGTCGTTTGCTTGCCACATCTTTTCTTTTCAGCCCGTCATGTTGATTGCAGTTATGAACAAAGTCTCGGCGCTCTTTATTGAATTTCTGTCTAAAGTTGAAATCAAATTTTTCTGGATACCATCTTCTTTAGACAAAATTTGTTGTTCTCCAGACACTTTGCACAGTCCAGGATATGAATTTTGTCAGCAGCAGCGTGCCTCAAACTGCTACTCACATACAGGCAGCACCGTTAGGAATAATTACCGTGCACCTGTTCCGAATTAGAGTGCAGTCACAGCACATGCTTATAAGGATTCTCATAAACACATAGTATTTGCAAAAGTATACACGCTCCGAGATTGTCCACAAGCGCCGGCGACCGGTGGTTTTCTCTGCTGACACAGACGGTGTGCCCCGGCTACTCGATCCCAGGAAAATTTTATTTTTTTTATTTTATTTCACCACGGAATTGTCTTCGAATCGGGTCTCACATGACCAGAAGCGACACCATACTTGTTGACTGATTCTCCCTTTCCGACTGGCTGAGCCAGACTATGTGACCATGCCATAGCGCATGTAGTTATGTTAAAGAGCCAGGCAGCATACTACAGAGGGTAACTGAGAAAGCCAAGCACACACACCTAGAATGAAATTTCAGACATATTTTGCAGGGAAATGGTTAGTAATTTATTACCTGAGAACGCACCAGAAGGTATGTAATTTCCAAGTTTTCTGGGGAGGGCATTCATTCAGGCTTCCCTAGCATTAGCACACCTTTGACTTAGCTTCACCACAGCAAATTCCAGAGCCAGACATTACTTTTTTTTTTTTTTTTTTTAAGCTGGCTACTTCAGATTTTCTGGAAAACCCTGGATGCTGTACCTAGTGTCTCATGTTGCCAAGTGTTTTGTAGTACTCTTAATATTCCGTTTCCGACTCCGTTTTGGATTTTGTCCTTTGCTTCTGCCTTTGATATCCTGTCTGAGCCTCGTTTGATTTTTGATCACTGATTTAGATCGGTTTGACGGCATGTTTTTAAATAAAACTTCCAGCTATTACATTTTCTGACAGATGGACAGTACCTTATGTTTACGAGTAAACCGAGTCCCGCTGAATGGTTGCAAGCCATTTTTCCTTTATGTTTCAAAAATCTCTTTCCCCCCCCGAATTACTTTTGATAAAATTAAAAAAAAAAAAAATCTGAAGTCTGTTTTATTCAGAATGATTTGCACATCCAAAAACACAGCAAAACCTTGCAATACCGGTCAAGAACTAACTCGTCTGAATGAAGCACTACAAGTGTGCCTCCTGTCATGGTGGCATAGTTACCATTGCTATGGGGGTCACATGATTGGTGCAAAGCCTCTACAACAGCTATAAATGGTCGTTCCCTGAACCGTCCAGTCCCCCCCATCTCTGTCCTGGAATTAAAATAAATAAAAATAATCGCAGCATGTGATGTTAATGAGAAACTGTCCATCCTGATGTGATGACTTTCCCGTGTCGGAAAGCTTTACGCAGACACCAGAGCCTCCTTCCAAAAATTCAATACTGTACACACACACACACCATTACATCAACAGATACACATGCAGAGCATCCACTATACCAGTCCCTGTGAATGAGCTGTGACTATAGAAACAGTAACATATTAGAATAAATGAGTTAATACAAACCTGTGACTTGAATCCCAGCTGGAACTCCTGTCTGAGCTGCTGTTACAGAAACCCTTGTGTAGTCACTTAAGTTGATTGTGAGTAGGAGTTTAAAGGGTTAAAAGTGAGAGTATTGTGCTGAAAATGGTTTCAGATGGAATTCTTATATTTTTCCCAGCTACTACTTTCTACCAGAATCAGGTTTAACATCCAGTCCAAGAACCGTGATGTGCAACTGAAATTATTTTCCGCTCACTCCTTCAGTTTAACCAGCACATCTCCGATCGGTCTGATTTTCAGACCAGTACAGTGAAAAAAGGTGACGAAACATCGCAGCACAGCCAGTAATGCAAAAACACGCATGCCACAAACGGTTTTTTTAAGCAGTTCCATATATTTTGCACGTAAAGAATCGACAGAAATTACCATGCTGTGTTTCAGGGACAGTTTGATGAGTCAAACTCAACCAGCACTGAGTGAGACACAGAGCAGCATGGTTTCAATAAGGAAGTCAGCTACAGACCTGCTGAATTGGGGCCAGGATTTTTTTTTTCTTCTAACAGCAACATGAAAGCCCAGGGGTCGGCAAGCATGTACCTGGCAAAGGGCTTCAGTGGAATGAACGTTGACAAAAGTCATGTAGCAGAAGTGATTAATGTACGAAAAGGGAAGGGGAAAAAAAAAACCTTACTTCCTTAAGCTCATGCATGGAAGACTGTCAAGATTCTATTAATTCCTTTAACCTCTTTGGTTTGATTAGCTTTGTTTAAAAAAAAAAAAACCACACCATGATAAAAATCAACATTAAGAGAGTTGAGAGAAGCATCTCTAACAGGAGAGAGAGTCAACGTCAAAGGGAGCGCTTTATCCTGGTCAGGGATGGCGTTGATGATCCAGAGGCTATTCCAGGAACACCGGGTGTGATGCAGGATTTTCATCCAGGATACGCAATTCACCTCCTCCTGGCGCGTTTTTAGGAAATGCAAGGAAATCTGGATGTCTTCCAAGATCTCTGAAGAGAACAACATGCAAAACAGACTGAAAGTAGAGATCGGCATTGAACCAAGAATTAAAAAAATAGCCTCAATGAGACCGTAGCTCATACCGACCAATACGCCCATAAAATTGTAAATATGACAGGGGGTGCCACCATCTTGACAATTTTGATGCACACCTACCTGGGGAACATGGCATGCGAGTTTGATCGAAAGCCGATCAATCCTCTAAGAGGAGTAGCGATTTTTGAAGTTGTATATGGATGCTGGACAGACGACGCATGATCGCAAAAGCTCATCTGGCCTGGCAAGCCAAGTCATCATAATAGGTCAACGTTAAGAGAGTTGAACCATGGCTTAATGGTTAAAGAAGCAGCTCTGGGACCAAAAGGTCACTGGTTTGATTCCCTGGAACAGCAGGAGCAAGGCACCTACAGTAATCCCCTGGGCATGCTGTAGGTCACTTCTGCTAAATGCCTGCAATGTACTGTAATGCAGGACTCTGAAGGTGGTCTAAGGTTATGCCCATTTAACAAATGAAAATATTTCAGAGAAATGATCAGGTGGGGTTTGGAACCCCTTGAGCCTTTATGACTCATTATTGTAAATGTATAAGGAAAAAGGGGGGGGGGATAAAAGGCAGAGCAATAATGTGGGTGTCTTCCAAAATCTCTGAAGAGACCATGCAAACAAACAGACTGAAAGCGGAGATCGGGGTTGAACCAAGATTTTTAAAAAAATAGCCTCAATGAGGCCGTAGCCCATAAAATTGTAAATGAGACAGGTGGTGCCACCATCTTGACAATTTTGATGCACACCTACCTGGGGAACATGGTATGAGAGTTTGATCGAAAGCTGATCAATCCTGTTGGAAGAATAGCGATTTTTGAAATTGTATACGGATGACATGTGATCGCACAAGCTCTTCCGACCTGGCGAGCTAAAAGTCATCATGATGGGTCAACGTTAAGAGAGTTGAACTATGGTGTAATGGTTAGAGAAGCAGCTCTGGGACCAAAAGGTCACTGGTTTGATCCCCTGGGTATGTCGTAGGTCGCTTCTGCTAAATCCCTGGAATGGAATGCAATGTAACGTGGGACTCTGAAGGTGGTCAACGGTCATGCCCATTCAACACCAGAAACATTTCAGAGAAACAATCGGATGTGGTTTGTAACCCCTTGAGCCTTTATGACTCATTGTAAATGTATAAGGAAAAAGGGGGGGGAATAAAAGGCAGAGCAATAATGTGGGTGTCTTCCAAGATCTTTGAAGAGAACATGCAAACAGACTGAAAGCGAAGATCGGGGTTGAACCAATTTTTTTTTTTTTAAATAGCCTCAATGAGGCCGTAGCCCATAAAATTGTAAATATGTTCAGTGGTGCCACTATCTTGACAATTTTGATGCACACCTACCTGGGGAACATGGTATGCGAGTTTGATCGAAAGCCGATCAATCCTGTTGGAAGAATAGCGATTTTTGAAGTTGTATATGGATGACGGACGACACGTGATCGCACAAGCTCATCCGACCTGGCGAGCTAAAAGCACGGATGCAAATGGCGCGCCTTTTGGCGGATGCCGCCTTTTTCACGGCTGTCTGGGGGACTTGTGTGAATCGTGCAGATCCAATGAGTTTTGTGTTTGTTTTTTTTTTTTTTTTGGGGGGGGGGGGGGGGGGGGGGAGTTGGAGTGTATAATTTCAAAGTAAATTTTGTATTAAAATTACTAATAAGCAAATGCCGTTACAGTCCATGAAACTCAGGAAGTATGAGAAGAAAACAGTAAATCAGAAAGCTGCGCACGTAAAGCCAATTGGCTGCACGCCATTATCTGCTGCTGGCTGCACTTCACTGCACGCGCAAGGATTTCCATCAGTCCAACACAAGTTACGCAACGCAAGTCCCCCAGACAGCCGTGAAAAAGGCGGCATCCGCCAAAAGGTGTGCGGTTTGCATCCATGCTAAAAGTCATCATGATGGGTCAACGTTGAGAGTGTTGAACCACGGTGTAATGGTTAGAGAAGCAGCTCTGGGACCAAAAGGTCACTGGTTTAATCCCCCGAGTATGTCGTAGATCACTTCTGCTAAATGCCTGGAATGGAATGCAATGTAATGTAACGTGGGACTCTGAAGGTGGTCAACGGTCACACCCATTCAACACCAGAAACAACAATATTTCAGAGAAACAAACAGTCGGGTGTGGTTTGTAACCCCTTGAGCCTTTATGACTCATTATTGTAAATGTATAAGGAAAAGAGAGAGAGAGAGAACAAAAGGCAGAGCAATAATGTGGGTGTCTTCCAAGATCTTTGAAGAGAACATGCAAACAGACTGAAAGCAGAGATCTGGGTTGAACCAAGATTTTTTTTAAAAATAGCCTCAATGAGGGCGTAGCCCATAAAATTGTAAATATGTTCAGTGGTGCCACCATCTTGACAATTTTGATGCACACCTACCTGGGGAACATGGTATGAGAGTTTGATCGAAAGCCGATCAATCCTGTTGGAAGAATAGCGATTTTTGAAATTGTATATGGATGACATGATTGCATGTCATCCATATACCTGGGGAACATCGAAAGCCGGTCAATCCTCTTGGAGGAGCAGCGATTTTTGAAATTGCATATGGAAGACGCGTGATCGCACAAGCTCATCCGACCTGGCGAGCTAAAAGTCATCACGATGGGTCAACGTTAAAAGAGTTGAACCATGAGTTGACCAAAAGGTCACTGGTTTGATCCCCTGGGTATGTCGTAGGTCACTTCTGCTAAATCCCTGGAATGGAATGCAATGTAATGCAACGTGGGACACCCGGAGGAAACCCACGCGGACACGGGGAGAACATGCAAACTCCACACAGAAAGGCCCTCGCCGGCCCCAGGGCTCGAACCCAGGACCTACTTGCCGTGAGGCGACAGCGCTAACCACTACACCACCGTGCCGCCCCCCCTTTATGACTCATTATTGTAAATGTATAAGGAAAAAGGGGGGGGGGAATAAAAGGCAGAGCAATAATGTGGGTGTCTTCCAAGATCTCTGAAGAGACCATGCAAACAAACAGACTGAAAGCGGAGATCTGGGTTGAACCAAGATTTTTAAAAAAGCCTCAATGAGGCCGTAGCCCATAAAATTGTAAATATGTTCAGTGGCGCCACCATCTTGACAATTTTGATACACACCTACCTGGGGAACATCGAAAGCCGATCAATCCTCTTGGAGGAGCAGCGATTTTTGAAATTGTATTATATGGATGACGCGTGATCGCACAAGCTCATCCGACCTGGCGAGCTAAAAGTCATCATGATGGGTCAACGTTAAGAGTGTTGAACCATGAGTTGACCAAAAGGTCACTGGTTTGATCCCCTGGGTATGTCGTAGGTCACTTCTGCTAAATCCCTGGAATGGAATGCAATGTAATGCAACGTGGGACTCTGAAGGGGGTCAACAGTCACGCCCATTCAACACCAGAAACAATATTTCAGAGAAACAATCGGGTGTGGTTTGGAACCTCTTGAGCCTTTATGACTCATTATTGTAAAAAAGGCAGAGCAATAACATGTGCATGTATGAAGTGCTGAACAGTAAAGGGTTAATGTTATGGAAAAGCACATCCACTTGGGACAGGACTGGTCTTGAAGAGAAAGACAAGCCTGTTATAAATGTATGATAATTACTTCATGCTGAATAACATGAATTTAAGAAAAAAAATTAATTAATTACCATGACAAAGTGTGTAGTGTTTGTTTACCTCACAGTGACAAACAGTGATGGTGACAGGAACAATTCTCCTCAGAATGTAGTTTATTCGAGCAAAATAAGTGTCAAAGAATAAAAATTAAACACAAACAGGTCATTTTAGGTTGCTTTAGGAGCAAAAAGTAAAGTTTGGGGTGGTAGCTTTTATGCTCCTGAGGTGAAAAGATGGAGTCTGGAGTTAGCACACATGCTAATAACACTCACTGACTGACTGACTGGATTTCCCTCCCTGTGTTTCTGCATTCAAATGCAGCTCTGAACTAACTTCAGCTCTCAGGACAAACTTTTAATTATTTTTTTCATACAATTCGAAGGCAAGCTCGAAAATATCTGACAAGTTTTAAAACTAAATCGTTTTTAAATCAGCTAAAGGAAGTGAAGTTTTCTCAGGAAGAGTTGTAGAAGTAATAATAATCAGAATAAAAAGCATTGAGTGCGACACTGTACTGTACTGTACCGCGTTTACATCCACACTTCCAGCAGCATTCACTCGGAACCCAGGTACAGGTTCCGTTCGGCTAGCTGATGGACTGATAAAACAATAATTAAAACCAAATAATTTAAAAAATTGTTTTATTTCATTACCGTGTGGATTCCTCTCCTCTCCTCTCTTCTCCTCTCCTCCTCTTCTGTGGGGGATAAAATGCTCCTTCTGTGCGTAAAAAAAAAATAAAATAAAATATCTTGGTGCGATATTTCCATCCGCTAACCTACAAGTTTTCTTCAGCTTCAGCTGGACGCGCAAACAGACTCAGTGCAAGTCGCCATTTTTTCACCTTTTCCCGCGAATCGTTTACGTTTTGCTTATGTAATTAACATCGCCCCCTCCGTCATCAACACACCGGAAGTACCGCCGCTCATATCCTAGATCGGCTGCGTTCCGAACCGCGTACTCGAGCACTACTTTACGTAGGCTAGAAAGCGAGGACGCCGCTTGAGTACTCACAGTGCTGTCGTTGCCCTCGTGCGCACTACTTAGTGGCTGTAAACACGGATTGGGATGCAGCCTGAATCTATATCAACTGCGCATCAAGAGAATGAATACAGTCATGCCATAGGGTTTCATGTATTTTGTGCTTTTTAGGACAAATTATGTTATTTTATTATTTCTATATCATCAGGTCAGTACAAAAACATTTATAGGTTGTTTTTTTTAAATCACAAATCTCAACGTGACAGAAAAAAATGTTTATGTCAGGAAAAAGCAGTATATAGAAAAAAACCTTTATTTGTCAAGCACAGTGAAATATAACCCATCTGAAGCAGTGAACACATGCAGAGCGCCTGGGGAGCAGTCAGGGGTTCGGTACCTTGCTCAAGGCCACTCCACATCAACCTAACTGCATGTCTTTGGACTGTAGGGGAAACCAGAGCAAACCCACGTGGAGAACATGCAAACTCCACACAGAAAGGCCCTCGCCGGCCGCTGGGTTCGAACCCGGAACCTTCTTGCTGTGAGGCGACCGTGCTAACCACTACACCACCGTGCTGCCCATATGACTGTATGTAATGGGTTTTGGTGCAAAATGAAGAAGCAAGTGTGACAAATGGCCCTTTTCCACTACCCTTTTTCAGCTCGCTTCAGCTCACTTCAGCCCGACACGGCTCGCGTTTCGACTACCAAAAACCAGCACGACTCAGCTCGTTTCAGCCCTGCTTAGCCCCTAAAACTCGCACCGTTTTGGAGTGGGGCTGAAGCGAGCCAAACCGTGCCGAGTGAGGTTGGGGGCGTGAGCAGACACTCCCCTGTGCACTGATTGGTGAGGAGGCGTGTCCTCACATGCCCACACACGCCCCGCGAGCGCGCTGGGATCTGTAAACACCGCAAACCCGGAAGAAGAATAATTACGAATTACGAGAATTTCTGAAGCCTTATGCGCCTCGCCTCATCTATACGCTCTTGCCAGTATCTGTTGGCGTTGTAGGTGACAACAAGCCACAGCACCAAGACCAGCAACACTAACGACTCCATGTCCTCCATGTTTATTGTTTACTATTCGGGTCGTGAGACTACCGCTTAAAAGCTCACTGAATCAGTGACATACAGAGCATCGTGGACGAGTTCGCGGAGCGCAAGGCTCGTCGTATGCCCTTCAAATAATGCGCGCAGTAGGCTATTGATGTTTTATTATGAGCCATGTACAGTATGTCGCCTAATGTTTTTTTGTTTCTGAGTTACATGTTCGTTTGAAGGACTTAATGTGCACCCCGTAGTGTTGAAATTGGTAAACACAGTGCATTCAGTGAGGTTTGCACCGCCCTCCTTTTATTTCTGACTCTTCCTGTCACCGTTGCAACCTCTGAGCGCTCATTCGCATGCCCTTCAAATAATGTGCGCTATTGATGTTTTATTATGAGCCATGTACAGTATCCTAATGTTTTTTGTTTCTGAGTTACATGTTCGTTTGAAGGACTTGATGTACTAAATAACATATAGTTGCACCCGGTAGTGTTGAAATTGGTAAACACCGCAGTTGCGGACATTTTGTAGCCTAAAATGATGTTATGATAAGCTTTAATAAAGGGCCCGGTCATTTGCCCCGCCCCCGGCCCGGCTCTGACTTGTTCCGCCACTGTCACTGATGTCACTGTTTGCGCTGCTTAACAACATCACCTGACGTCCACCCACTTTCGCTAACTCCACCCAATGTGTCCACCCACTTCCAGCCAGCACGGTTCAGCGCGGTTGTAGTCGAAATGCAACTCCAACAGCCCCGCTCAGCTCGACTCGGCACGGCACGGCTCAGCCGCGTTTGTAGTGGAAAAGCGGCAATAGTGTCCAAAAGAACTTGTGGCTGGTTCTGCAAGATCTCATCTCATCTGTAGCCTCTTATCCTGTTCTACAGGGTCGCAGGCAAGCTGGAGCCTATCCCAGCTGACTACGGGCGAAAGGCGGGGTACACCCTGGACAAGTTGCCAGCTCATCACAGGGCTGACACGTAGACACGGACAACCATTAGGGTGCATCAGTTGCCCTCACTTTCATATAATCTGATGCATTTTTGTTTGGGTGTTCCTTTTCACCAATAAAGACATCCTGTAAAATTTTTTGACTATATTCAAAAGTCTAATGGTGGCACCATGAGGTTCATTTTTTGCCAAAAACCGCTTATTTTATGTTTTCGCGTAAGGTTTGAATCATAATGTTGGATTCCATTTATTGATTTCTTGTGACCCAGAGATCATGTTAAGAACCTTTGCAAGGGATTGAGAAGCATTAATGTGATTCATAATACATTTGTATTGTTTAAAAGTTGTTGAACAATGATTCAATGAACAGCTAAAACTCAAACTGTGCTTGATAATATATTTAGAATATGTACTAAAAATGTGTATCTAAGATATTTGGTATACTCTATAAGGTGCCATAATGTTTCATGAAAAGTGATCAAAATTTTGTCATAAAAGTCATAAAATAGCAGCTTTTTCCATAACTTTGAGCTCCTGGTGCCACCATTAAACTTTTGAATTTTGTCAAAATATTTCACCCAGTGTGTTTTCTTACCAAAAGGAACATAAAAACAAAAATGCATCATGATCGGAAGAACTTTTCATTTTAGGGGGCAACTGATGCACCCTAACAACCATTCACGCTCACATAGAGTCACCAATTAACCTAACCTGCATGTCTTTTGGACTGTGGGGGAAACCGGAGCACCCGAAGGAAACCCACGTGGACAACATGCAAACTCCACACAGAAATGCCCTCGCCAGCTACGGGGCTCAAACCCGGACCTTCTTGCTGTGAGGCGACAGCGCTAACCACTACACCATCGTGCTGCCCCAGTTGTGCAAGATGCTCAGTAAAATAAAACTGCACTCATTGTACCTGAGACGACTTTTTTTTTTTAAGCAAAGGGTCATCTCAGATTAAATATCGGCTTTGTTTCATTTATGGCTTACTGCTGTTTAGAGTATTTTTTAATGTGGAAATATTTAATTTCTTTCATTATTTCTGAAGGCGTCTTTGCTCGACAGCATTTCTTTCCATGTGCTTAAGACTTTTCCAGTGCACAGGACTGTCCAGCCATCCAGCCATCATCTGTAGCCGCTTATCCTGTTCTACAGGGTCGCAGGCGAGCTGGAGCCTATCCCAGCTGACTACGGGCGAAAGGCGGGGTACACCCTGGACAAGTCGCCAGGTCATCACAGGGCTGACACATAGACACAGACAACCATTCACACTCACATTCACACCTACGGTCAATTTAGAGTCACCAGTTAACCTAACCTGCATGTCTTTGGACTGTGGGGGAAACCGGAGCACCCGGAGGAAACCCACGCGGACACGGGGAGAACATGCAAACTCCACACAGAAAGGTTCTCGACCAAGCAGCAGGTTCGAACCCAGAAGAGGCGACGGTGCTAACCACTGCACCACCATGCCCATCATTATTATTATTATTAGTATTCCTCCTCCTCTTCCTCCTGCATTGTTGCACAGTACAAAATTGTGGTGACAGTGTACTGGAGTTTTCAGCTATCTGTCAAGTCGGAACAAGGGCACTTAATTATATGAATAATTAAGTGTATTTTAAACAATGAAGGGTGCTAATAATTGTCCAACAGACTGTATAACAGTTATGTATCATGTAAAGGTGGGCGATGTGAATTTTAATGACGACAAATTTTCAGAGACCACCACAAGGATCCAATTTGTATCATTCTGACCAAGGTTGCATTATCACAGTTTCCCAAAAGTTTATCATTTCTTTTTTTTTTATCAGATGGTCGACGATGTATACAACTTCGATTTCAGTCCTTATCCTTTCTGCTTGTTGGGCAAGTTTTGCCTGGTGTACAAGGTGCTTTCAGTCCACGGTGCTCAGCGTTCTTGACAGACCGAAAATGGGGAGGGGGGGGAGATTATTATTATTAGTAGTAGTAGTTGTAGTATCTGGCCCATCTTGGGAACACTGGACATGAGGCAGAACTGGGATACTGGAAATGCCTGGTATATCAGTCATCAAGCATTGATATGCAATTTGTGTACTGGCAGTAAATACCATTCCGTAAACTCCTTTTTCTTCAAGCAAACCTCATCATAAGAAATTTTCAGAAATGTTGGATCGGAGTTGTTCTCCAAAATGTATTGTCCTCCTAAATTCCACAGAGCTGTGGATAATTCCACACCTCAGGCCCGTTCTAATAATGTCATGTGAGTAATATTATTCCAGTAATATTTGTGTAATCATTTTACATTCTTTTTGCGTTGTTGGATGAGATGTAGCTTTTCCTGAATGACTCATAATGTCATGACTGTTATTTATGCCATTACCATACGCTTACTACTGGGATATTAATCATCAACCACTGATGTGTAATTTGTGTTTTGACAGCAAATACCATTCCATAAGTACCTTTTGGGACAAACAAAACTGGCTTTGAAGCTTTGGCTGAAAGGTTAGAGAAACAGCTTTGGGACCAAAAGGTGGCCGGTTCGATTTCCTGGACCAACAGGAATGGCTGAAGTGCCCTGAAGCAAGGCACTTGGCCCCAAAGTGCTTCTCTGGCTGCTCCGGGTATGTTGTACGTCGCTCTGGATAAGAGCATCTGCTAAAGGCCATTAATGTGATGTAATATGAAGACAGTGTAGGTAGGTCGCAAAAAAAAGTCAGATTTGGACATTTTTTACTTTATATGGTTCAGCAAACTACTTCAGTTTTCCTGAATTGAAATATATCTCCATTTTGCCCATATCTCAACCACTAGGAAAGTCTGGTTACTGTCAAAAGTGAAATATGCAGAAACTGCATTTAAAGGTTTAATTCCAGTTCCACTGAAAGATGCCTAGCTCTACATTTATAAACTAATCTACTCCTGGACCACTGCGAGTTGGCCAAGTTGTTAGCATGTCCACCTCTCAACTGGGCAATCCTGAGTTCTTCTGGTGGTTGGATTATACCAAAGACCATCATAAAAATTATACCTACTGGCATCTGGCAAGGCCACAATACAGATGTGAGGAGGGAGTCAAACTCTTGCGGTTACCAGAGGACTGAAACCCCACTGTAACCCCAGCTATGTAATAGGAGAGAGGCCGAGGGCTATAGAAACGGAGATCGGTGCCACCCAAATGTACCTTTCCTGGCCACACAAGGCCAGGAAAGGTACATTGGGTTGAAACGGAGATTGGTGCCACCCAATGTACCTTAAGGGCCTGGAAACTGCTTGGGAAGACTAGATCCTTGCATGGGATGGGCTTTGACTCATGAACCACTCTTACTTCTGCTGACTTTATCGAACTGGCCTCATTTTTTAGATGTGATCTTGGCAGGACAATACCAAGGCAATGTGAGAAAATTCATTCGTTCATGAATTCAATTTCTATACCACTTATCCATTCCAGGTCGCAGGTAAGCTCAGCTGATATCAGGCAAGAGGTGGGGTACACCCTGCACAGGTCACCAATCTTTCACAGGGTTAACACACAGCCATTTTCATACTCACATTCACACCTATGGGCAATTTTGAGTTGACTGAAGTTGCAGGTCTTTGAACAATGGGAGGAAACCCACACAGGCATGAGGAGAACATGCAAACTCTATACAGAAAGGCCCCCGTCAACCAGCAGTTTCAAACCCAGAACCTGGTTTCTGTGTGGTGCATTGGTGTGCTCACCAATGTACCACCGTGCCACTTTGTAGGTTTGAAAACCTACAATCTAAATAAAAGCATTTCCACAACATTTTGGTCAAATAAGTAGAATTAATATTGGCAGCAAAACATTGTTTTGATCCAAACTCAGGTTTTTTGTTTGTTTGTTGGATTTTTTTCTTCAGAATTAAGATCTAGCACCTTCCGACAGCTTGTTCAACCCATCACACATCACAGTGCTGCCATGCTACCATTAATGTAACTAACCCCAAAAGATTGTTAATCCAAACTGATTGATCATGAAAATCAAATAAATGATTTGTCCAAGAACAGCTCCCTGTTTCTAGGGTTTTTCATCACCATATCCCCGAACAGGATTATGGGATATCCAAGCACTCGATCTGGATGTGACCCTTAAGTCTTCGTACCTCAATAATGTAATGGAGCATTCATAAGAAGATGAAATGTTCCTGAAAAAAAGAAGTCGTCATATTCAATTCTGAGTAAAATAACTAATTTTATTTCTTTTTTAGTAATTATGCAAAAAATATTAAATACAAAATTGTAACTTTTTTTTAAAATCACTGTGAACATAGAAAGAGTTTGTGTACAAAAATGTCAGAAATCATTTAAATATGAAATCTTCAAACTATGTCCAGGTATTCCTGAACAAAAAAAAAAAAATATATATATATATATATAAAAAAAAAAAGATAGAAGTAATTTAAATGGCATGCAAATCATTCGACCTGCAAATCATTATGGTTTGACGATATGCATTTAAAAAAATAATAACTTACGTCGAACTGGGTGATATGACAACATAATCTGGATATTGTGCTCATGTACAGTAGGTCATTAAACATTTTCCTGAGAAAAGGAAGCTCCTTAGTACGAGTTAAAGCATGTGACTCCATTGATAAATAATATTTATTTATTATAATATATATTTCTTAGTTATATCGCTTCTGTATCAAAAATTAATTGAATAATTTTCAAGTTAAATCATTTATTTTTCTAGGCATTAAATAACAGTGTTACATAACAGAAACCATGTTTTTTTTTCCTCAAAATTGTTTTGCTCAGACTTTATGCATCATGAAAATGTCTTTAAATCACACATCACAGCTATAAAATCAGTCCTTTTATTGTACGCTAAATCAAACGAGAAAAAAAATAATAATTATAATAATACAGCCATAACTCATCCTAATTCACCTCTTGAGATTGCAATTATGTCGACTCGACTACAGCACTTAACTACATTTTAGGTGAAGCATCAAAAGAATGAGCACATTTTGTCACCCAAAAGCAAGATTTTCAGCAATAGCAGCCCACTCAACATGACATCAGTCCCTTTTTCCTCAGCGGCATCATCATTCAGGATGAATTGTCCACCACACACTTGATAAAAAGCGTGTCATCTTTGCAGTATGCATGCTTCGGGGAGCGTATCCTGGACAGAGGGCAGAAGAGAGGGCAGCCGCTGGCTACGTTCATCTCAGAGACGGGTCGTTGGAACGACACGGACAAGAGGTCGGGACGGAATGTGTCGATTACATGCTCTCTTTGGTTCTGGTCAATGAGGAAGAAAGTCACCTGGAAAGATGAAGAAGGCTGTCGTTATATCAGACTGTCGGGAATGATTAAGCTTTTCCAGTTGTGCCATTTCACCGAAAATAATATCATAATATATCAGGCTCAGTGACAAGAGCTCCACTTAAATCAAGACTTTAAGATGTAATGTATAAATATGTTATTTACATGAGACCAAATACCAGCAAGTAGTTTTACACTAGCATGTCTGGGAAAACCTGTTGGAATATCACTGGAGTTGAATTCTGGCAAGCAGCCAAAAATAATCAGATTTTAGTCAAAATATGGATTTTTTGCCAATAATACACTTTGGCATCGCTATGTAAAGAATAACACATGACTAACAAGGCTCTAACCACATGGTCTGGAGTGTGTTAGTCCACTTATATCACGACATACCACAATCGCAACGTTTAATTTATTAATGAATGACACATTATAGATGGGGCGGCACGGTGGTGTAGTGGTTAGCGCTGTCGCCTCACAGCAAGAAGGTCCAGGTTCGAGCCCCGTGGCTGGTGAGGGCCTTTCTGTGCGGAGTTTGCATGTTCTCCCCGTGGGTTTCCTCCGGGTGCTCCGGTTTCCCCCACAGTCCAAAGACATGCAGGTTAGGCTAACTGGTGACTCTAAATTGACCGTAGGTGTGAGTGTGAATGGTTGTCTGTGTCTATGTGTCAGCCCTGTGATGACCTGGCCACTTGTCCAGGGTGTACTCCGCCTTCGCCCGTAGTCAGCTGGGATAGACTCCAGCTTGCCTGCGACCCTGTAGAACAGGATAAAGCGGCTAGAGATAATGAGATGAGACATCATAGATTTTATGGCTTTATATTTAAGATTTAACATTCTGGGACATCCGTGAGACAAGTTGAAAGCTTACAGTCCTCTGTCCTAAAGACTTTATACTGAGCTGGGAATCTGTGCAAAGCAACAAGACTCCTTCCATATTTTATATGGGTCGGATGGGCAAGGATGGGTCGTGGCTCACTCCTTTGTTCCAAAATTTGTGACAGAATGTTTAGTCAATTCAAAAAGAACATTTCTCAATGCAAGATTTTAGATCTTTTTTTAAAATCTATACTACATAGATTTTCAGGGAATTCGGAGACATCTCAGCACGCAACGCCTCGGTCTCACATAGCCAGAATCACTTCACGGTAGACACCGGTGGGCCATCTGGGGGTCAACGAACACGTGTTCTGGGCCCTTCCATTGGAATACGTGAAAGCCAGGGAACTACCTAGATAACTGGGAGGGCGTGGTTTCCATCCCGGGAAAGTTTGGTCATGTTGAAAATTGTTGTGGTTTGAGTGCCAGATGAATTCATTTGTCACAACCGTGAAGGCATCCATGAGCATCCTTGAGGCACACGTGAGGCTTACATGGGCTAGCGGCAATTACTGTAGCATTCGGTCACAACCATTGAGTTGAAAATGTTCACAGAACAACATTCTGCAGAAAGTGAATAGTTTGCCGAGATAAGGCAACGTCTCTTCCTGGGAAGTCCATGCTTATTTCAGCAGGACAATGCCAGGCCTCATTCTGCATGGACTACAATAGTGTGGTTTCGTAGACACAGAGTGCGTGTGCTTGACTGGCCTGCTGCCAGTCCAGATCTGTCTCCTACTGAGAATGTATGGTGCATCATGAAGAGACGAATTGGACAACGGCAACCACAGACATTCATCAAGCAAGAATGGACAAAAATTCCAGTTGCAATACTGCAGCAATTAGTATCCTCAGATCCCATACAATTAAAAAGTGTTATTAAAAGGAAAGGTGATGTAACGCAATGGTAATAATGCCTTTGTACCAACTTTTTTGAGCGTGTTGCAGGCATCAAATTCTAACTTTGTTTATATTTAGAAAATACAATTAAGTTGGCCAGGAAAACTACTGGAAATCTTTTCTTTGTACTTTTGTCAGTTAAATAAAGTTTCAAGTGAATTAATAAAATCACAGGTTTGTGTTTTTATTGTATTTTGGAAAATATCCCAACTTTTCTGGAAATGGGGTTTGTATTAATTATCAGTCTTGGATTATGTCAAGCGAACGTCCCTAGATATGAACAGTTACTACAGAAACCCATTATAACCAATTAAAATGAGTGCATTTAAATTAACCTATTGTTCATGTTACAGCCAAAACTACTGTCCAAACTGTGCTGTTTGACCAAAATGATGGACAATTTCTGACCAATCAGATTCAAGAATTCAACCACACTGTGGTATTCTATCCACATTCACTGGATATGAGCAATCGTGTGCTCTGATTGGCTATTCTACTACGAGGCTATCAGCTCATATACCGTGAGCAGAGAAAAACAAAATGGCGGCGCGTGTCGCTGAACCAACCAAGGATGAAATAAAGACTCTACTCGAAAACGAAACCCCCAAAAAATGCCCAAAAAAGCCAACAAAATATGGAATGAAAGTTTTTGATGGTAAGACCATATCTTTTTTTTCAATAATTATTATAGCATTTTTCACAAATTTATACGGTCATTTCACCAGTTTGTTTACATTCTTCATCTTTCAGCGTTAAAATTTGTTGAATTTTTTTAGACTGGTTCAAAAGCTCAAAGAAGTTTATAACTGAAATTTCTCATCTCATCTCATTATCTCTAGCCGCTTTATCCTTCTACAGGGTCGCAGGCAAGCTGGAGCCTATAACTGAAATTTCCAAGGAATAATTAAATAAATGTCTAAAAAGTTATTCTATACTTCGGCACGACAGCAAGACGGCACTTTCTTCAAAAAACACTAAAAAAAAGTCAATTCGTGCTAGCCTGGGCCCGCCCATCCTAAGTGTGACGCAACACGGGGGGCTGTTGCGAACTTAGTCTGGCCAGGCAGGCTATCTACAGCATTTCCAAGCTCCCGAAAAATCGGGAACCAATCAACTTTGAGCATCTCCAACGGCCCTGGGTAGAGGCGTGTTCAAGGCAGTGACGTAGTAGAACTGCGACCGGAAGCCATAGATTGTTTACAGAATCTATGCCGGAAGCGCTTCATTCACTAGAAACATTACGAACATGGAGCAGCGGCAAGCCTTTGACACAGCGGTAGATGCTGTATTGAAAGCATTCAACGGGAAGTTCTCATTGAAAACGGAGCAAAGAGCAGCCTTGGAGGTATTTATTGAAAGGAAGGACGTTTTCGCCTTGCTCCCGACCGGCTTCGGTAAGAGTTTAATCTACCAGTTAGCCCCACTGGTAGCCAAATCAATGGGGCTCAGCGAGAATCCTATCATTGTGGTCATCTCGCCTTTGATCGCGCTATTATCGTCCTCTTCCTCTTCAGCTCCTCCTTCTTCTTCCTGTTACTCAAGCAGTTTCCGTCGCGTCACATACGTCAGAGGAAAGAGTGATGTGATTGGTTTAAGCTTCGTCACAGCCTTTTCTGGCTTTGACCAGTAGCAAACGGAGGCATTTCAGGGAGGCGGGTCAACCACGCGCTTTGGGAAACGGTTGGGCTTAATATCTATGCCAGACCAAATGCTCGCAGAGCTTTGAAGTTGCGTTAGCCAGACTAAATTCGTGCAGCCATCGATAGGTTTTTAAGAAATCCGCCTTAGCGGAAATGATTTTGTCTGATGTTTTGTATAAAGTTTTTATTTATCAAATTTGCAAAAAATAAAAATGTTTTGTTTCTCAAAATCCAGTGAATGTGGATATAATAAAGTGTGTTACGCTACTCAATATCGTCGTACATGGCTTATAGCCGACTCGGCGCTACACATCTCGTCAGCTATCAGCTCATGTACGACTCGATTTTGTGGAATAACTGTTAATTATACATGTTTTCGTTTACTTTTTGTTCTTCCTGCAAAGATCACTTGAGGTAAAGAGCCAGTTTAACTAACACAGTGATTAAAAAAAATAATAATTAAAAAAAATAATAATAATAAATGTTGATTTGCCTTTAACAGCACGTCCCACATTGCTTATACTACAGCAATTTGCCAACACGAACATCTCATCTCATCTCATTATCTCTAGCCGCTTTATCCTTCTACAGGGTCGCAGGCAAGCTGGAGCCTATCCCAGCTGACTACGGGCGAAAGGCGGGGTACACCCTGGACAAGTCGCCAGGTCATCACAGGGCTGACACATAGACACAGACAACCATTCACACTCACATTCACACCTACGGTCAATTTAGAGTCACCAGTTAACCTAACCTGCATGTCTTTGGACTGTGGGGGAAACCGGAGCACCCGGAGGAAACCCACGCGGACACGGGGAGAACATGCAAACTCCGCACAGAAAGGCCCTCGCTGGCCCCGGGGCTCGAACCCAGGACCTTCTTGCTGTGAGGCGACAGCGCTAACCACTACACCACCGTGCCGCTCGCCAACACGAACATTGTTTTATTATTAAACAATAATAACAACATACTTATCTAAAGAGAAACATATTCCAGGAAAGTTGGTCGTTTTCAAAACTAGATCTCGTAATCCAAAATGTTCAAAATTTCTCCACATATAGTGATTAAGAGTATGAAAAAGATGACTGTGTACCTGCACGAACCTTATTGAGGGTCAAAACTTTGGGCTCAAATTATTAAAATCACAGATGTGTCAGTAAGAATTTTATAGTTCCAAGGTCTGGAAATACATAGTGATGACGAGAAGTTTTCATTTTAATTAAATTTCCATTAGGGTCTGGATTTTTTGGAGCAGTCATATGAAAACTGTGTTTGTGCCAGGGCACGCTGACCTGTTTTGCTGTGTCAACTGCAGCCACAGCAACAAGATTTGTATTCAAATCGAGAGAAGAGAGTCCAGTCAAGAAATTCATAATAATCCTGTAGGGAGCTCTAGTTACTGGATCTGATGTTGGTTTTGGGTGATACATCATTGTAAGGAGCAGGTATTGTGCCTTCCATAATTATTGGAACCCCTTGTAAAAATTAGTAAAAAGTGTGAAATCCACCTTTTGGTAGAATAGCTTCATCTCACACTGAAAAAAAAAAAATTCATTGAAGAATGAAAAAGAAACTCATTCTTACCTTGTGTTTGAAAGGCCATGAGAGAAGTGGGTCATACTCTCCTTTCATAATCACGAAGAAAAGAGAGATGTGTGTCCCTTTCCCGAGTCCGTCTCCGTTCATGTATAGCCTCATGCACACTTTAAATCCATACCTGGATGTATAGAAGGCTAAAAAAAAAAAAAAAAAAAACAGAGCAATACATTGTAATAAATAAATTAGAGCCTTGTATATTATATAACTCAAAAAAACATAAGGCACAATAAGTGTAAGAGACATAATCGACTGTAACGTTTATCTTTTCAAGACATAATAGACCGTAATATGGTTTGACTGTATTAATACTTATGTGCCGTTTTGCTTTTCTTGGATTTTGTTTGACTTATGATTGCAGGTCAGTTATCAACTCAAAGTTGATTCTTTTCTTATAACGGCATGTCCCAAAGTCTTTCATTCCTAACATTACATACCACAGCAATTTAACACTTTTTTATTCATCAAAAAAAATGACATTTTACCTTTTTAACCCTCAAGCGACCGAGTGGGGTCATTTATGACCCCAGGCGTATAATTGTGTGTGCAGTTTTTATACACTTGATTCGAAAAATATTTCCTACCATGAGTTTGTCAGTTAACTTGTCCTACAACTGTTCATAGGTTTTTGCAGGGATCGGCTGAATGGTGTGGCAAGAGTAATGAAAAACTGAATTGACCCCGGAAAGAAGCATCGGATTTCTTGCAGTAATTCCTTATCACATTTTGCTTTTACCAACTACTTATCTGTATGTTGTACTTTTGTTGCAGTGAACCATGGCAAGCACACCAACCCTGTGTCCGAAATCACTCCCTCTTTACTAAAGTTTGTGAACCCTTTAGAATTTTCTATATTTCTGCATAAATATGACCTAAAACATCATCAGATTTTCACACAAGTCCTAAAAGTAGATAAAGAGAACCCAGTTAAACAAATGAGACAAAAATATTATACTTGGTCATTTATTTATTGAGGAAAATGATTCAATATTACATATCTGTGAGTGGCAAAAGTCTGTGAACCTCTAGGATTAGCAGTTCATTTGAAGGTGAAATTAGAGTCAGGTGTTTTCAATCAATGGGATGACAATCAGGTGTGAGTGGGCACCCTGTTTTATTTAAAGAACAGGGATCTATCAAAGTCTGAGCTTCACAACACATGTTTGTGGAAGTGTATCATGGCACGAACAAAGGAGATTTCTGAGGACCTCAGAAAAAGCGTTGTTGATGCTCATCAGGCCGGAAAAGGTTACAAAACCATCTCCAAAGACTCCACCAATCCACAGTCAGACAGATTGTGTACAAATGGAGGAAATTCAAGACCACTGTTACCCTCCCCAGGAGTGGTCGACCAACAAAGATCACTCCAAGAGCAAGGCATGTAATAGTCGGCGAGGTCACAAAGGACCCCAGGGTAACTTGTTTTGTGGACGGATGAAACCAAAATAGAACTTTTTGGTTTAAATGAGAAGCGTTATGTTTGGAGAAAGGAAAACACTGCATTTCAGCTTAAGAACCTTATCCCATCTGTGAAACATGGTGGTGGTAGTATCATGGTTTGGGCCTGTTTTGCTGCATCTGGGCCAGGACAGCTTCCCATCATTGATGGAACGATGAATTCTGAATTATACCAGCGAATTCTAAAGGAAAATGTCAGGACATCTGTCCATGAACTGAATCTCAAGAGAAGGTGGGTCATGCAGCAAGACAACGACCCTAAGCACACAAGTCATTCTACCAAAGAATGGTTAAAGAAGAATAAAGTTAATGTTTTGGAATGGCCAAGTCAAAGTCCTGATCTTAATCCAATCAAAATGTTGTGGAAGGACCTGAAGCGAGCAGTTCATGTGAGGAAACCTACCAACATCCCAGAGTTGAAGCTGTTCTGTATGGAGGAATGGGCTAAAGTTCCTCCAAGCCGGTGTGCAGGACTGATCAACAGTTACTGGAAATGTTTAGTTGCGGTTATTGCTGCACAAGGGGGTCACACCAGATACTGAAAGCAAAGGTTCACATACTTTTGCCACTCACAGATATGTAATATTGGATCATTTTCCTCAATAAATAAATGACCAAGTACGATATTTTTGTCTCATTTGTTTAATTGGGTTCTCTTTATCTACTTTTAGGACTTGTGTGAAAATCTGATGTTTTAGTTAATATTTATGCAGAAATATAGAAAATTCTAAAGTGTTCACAAACTTTCAAGCACCACTCTGTGTGTGTGTGTGTGTGTGTGTGTGTGTGTGTGTGTGTGTGTGTGTGTGTGTGTGTATATACACACACACACACACACACACACACATCCCAGAGTTGAAGCTGTTCTGTATGGAGGAATGGGCTAAAGTTCCTCCAAGCCGGTGTGCAGGACTGATCAGTGGTGTAGTGGTTAGCGCTGTCGCCTCACAGCAAGAAGGTCCGGGTTCGAGCCCCGTGGCCAGCGAGGGCCTTTCTGTGTGGAGTTTGCATGTTCTCCCTGTGTCTGCGTGGGTTTCCTCCGGGTGCTCCGGTTTCCCCCACAGTCCAAAGACATGCAGTTAGGTTAACGTGGGGCGGCCTTGGGCTGAAGTGCCCCTGAGCAAGGTACCCAACACCTGACTGGGCTATAGTGTGGCTGCCGACTGCTCTGGGTGTGTGTGCGCGTGCGTTCACTGCTTCAGATGGGTTAAATGCAGAAGATTAATTTCACTGTGCTTGAAGTGTGCATGTGACAAATAAAGGTTTCTTCTATATAGGGCACTATATAGTGAGGACGCCATTTTGTAGTGCTGTCCGAAACGATCGTGAGGATTATTACACCCTATATAGTGCACTCAAAGTATCCCACAATGCATCACGAAAAGTAACCGATGGTCACTAACCAAGCATCATCATGCATTTCGGTCACGCTGAAAGAAATTAAAAGTCTCAAATTTCTCATCTCATTCTCATCTCATTATCTCTAGCCACTTTGTCCTGTTCTACAGGGTCGCAGGCAAGCTGGAGCCTATCCCAGCTGACTACGGGTGAAAGGCGGGGTACACCCTGGACAAGTCACCAGGTCATCACAGGGCTGACACATAGACACAGACAACCATTCACACTCACATTCACACCTACGCTCAATTTAGAGTCACCAGTTAACCTAACCTGCATGTCTTTGGACTGTGGGGGAAACCGGAGCACCCGGAGGAAACCCACACGGACACGGGGAGAACATGCAAACTCCGCACAGAAAGGCCCTCGCCGGCCACGGGGCTCGAACCCAGACCTTCTTGCTGTGAGGCGACAGCGCTAACCACTACACCACCGTGCCGCCCAGTCTCAAATTTGATTTAATAAAAGGCAATGGCAAAGAAGAAGGAAAAGTATTCTGCCTTGATTTAAAAAAAAAAAAATTAAAAAGATGCAGGTACGTTGTATTCATTACCCAGTCAGCAACTGAATTTGGGATTCAGTGTCGACACCCCCCTAAGTCGACAACCTCGCAGTGTTTAGTGACACGATTTTGTCAATCTGTGAGCCATTGCCAAAGCTATTTTCAAGCATATTTTAGCAACTGCCAGAGAGAAATTCAAATTCATCTGCTGTCATGCGCAGCAGATCCCTGAATCCAGTTCAATAGAATTCATCTATTTGTGCGGAAAGCTCAGGGGAAAGTGTAAGGAAAATAATAATACCATCATTTGTCATGTTATAGGAACAGCAAAAATAAAAACAAACAAACATGACATTATTCCCGGAGGTGGACAGTTTAACAACAGCTACCTTTTTTTGCATTATAGCTCCTATTCTCTTTGCACAACAGACAATCCTCACTGTACACATCTCCATCCATCCATTATCCATAACCACTTATCCTGTGCAGGGTCGCAGGCAAGCTGGAGCCTAT
Organism: Neoarius graeffei; assembly: GCF_027579695.1. NCBI lineage: Eukaryota > Metazoa > Chordata > Actinopteri > Siluriformes > Ariidae > Neoarius > Neoarius graeffei. The sequence continues at coordinate 77,549,959 of NC_083578.1, forward strand.
CCCAGCTGCCTACAGGCGAGAGGTAGAGTACACCCTCGACAAGTCACCAGGTCATCGCAGGGCTGACGCATAGAGACAAACAACCATTCACACTCACACCTACAGTCAATATACTGTAGCTCCACCAATTAGCCTAACCTGCATGTCTTTGGACTGTGGGGGAAACCGGAGCACGCGGATGAAACCCACGCAGACTCGGGGAGAACATGCAAACTCCACACAGAAAGGCCCTCATTGGCCACTGGGCTTGAACCCAGAACCTTCTTGCTGTGAGGTGACAGTCCTAACCACTACACCACTGCGCACATCTCCCCAACCATTACTCCTCCATGTTTTCCATTATTTTTTGTTCAATATTTCTTGTTTCCAGACACAGTCACACATTACATAATGCTCACATTCATTTCTACGAGAAAGCAGGATTCGGTGATGAGGCACACTTCGGCAGGGGTCTTTCAAAAGGTGAAAGACTGTAGTGTGTGAACCCGGTCTGCGGGTGATCATGTAGTGTTCACTCCCTTACAACACCAAACAACTGAGTCGCAGTATGAGCAGGTCAGCGAGTCTCGGATTTTGAAAGTCACGTAGTGTGAACTTAACTGCAATTACAGATGCAACTGTTAAAACAATAATAATGATAATATACAGATAGCGCACATGTATGCTGCTTCCAGTGTACTTTCAGCACCGCCAGTATAAAACACTTTCCAGTGTCCCTGGCTCAGGTGCAAGAAAATTCCAACCTTTTGTGCCATGGAGTTCATAAATTTGCTTCCATTTTAAAAGTGACCTGGACACAGTGCAGAATCTTGGAGATACAGTACCAGTCAAAAGTTCGGACATGCCTTCTAATTCAATGTTTTTTCTTTATTTTTATTAATTAAAAGACGCTTCATGTCTTAAAGTAATGATGGATGTCGTTTCTCTTTACTTAACTGAGCGGTTCTTGACATAACATGGATTACTACAGTTGTGGTGTTGAATAGGGCTGTTTACTGTATTTTTATTATTTGATCTCAAACACATTAAGAAGGCAAGAAACTCGTCCACTAATTAACTTTTGACGAGGCACAGATGTTAACTGAAAAGCATTCCAGGTGACTACCTCATGAAGCTGGTTAAGATAATGCCAAATAGTGTACTATGCGTTATCAAGGTAAACTGTGGCTACTACATGATATTTCATAGTTTTGATATTTTCACTATTGTTCTTGCCACACTCGTGCGCAACAGACTGACTTTGGACAGCGCGCACTATGAACTGGCTCTCGTGCACATGCCGCTATTGACACACACCTGCATTGGATTAAGGCGCAATTAGAGTGCCTATATAAGGATGTTAAAGACTGGTTGCGAAGTATTGCGTTATTTGTAACTCATTACCGAGCCGTATTGCTCTCCTGGCTTCCTGACTCCTGTTCCTGGATTCTGCTTTTGTCTGTACCTTGGATAGTCTGTTTGTGCCTTGCTTGACATGTAACCTGTTCACCATTTATGATTCCTGCCTGCCGTTTTGGCCTGATGGCTATTTTTATAAGAAAACTCTTCTGCACATACAGTAGTACCAGTCAAAAGTTTGGAAACACCCTCTAATTCAGTGGTTTTTCATTATTTTAAAATTTTCTGAATTGTAGATTAATACTAAAGTCATCGACATTATGAAGAAATATATATGGAATTATTTGGTAAACAAAAAAAAAAAAGTGTTAATCAAACCAGAATATGTTTTATATTTTAGATTCTTCAAAGTAGGCACCTTTTGCTTCGATGACAGCTTTGCACATCTTGGCATTTTCTCAGTCAGCTTTACGAGGTAGTCACCTGGAATGGCTTTCAGTTTACAGTACAGCTGTGCCTTGTCAAGAGTTAATTTCTTGACCTCTTAATGTGTTTGAGACCGTCAGTTGTGTTGTGAAGAGGTAGAGTTGGTATACAGTGAATGGCCCTATTTGAGTACTGTTCTAATCCATATTATGCCAAGAACTACTCAACTAAGTAAAGAAAAACGACAGTCCATCATTACTTTAAGAAATGAAGGTCAGTCAGTCCGAAAAATTTCAAGAACTTTGAAAGTATCCCCAGGTGCAGTCACAAAGACCATCAAATATTATGATGAAACTGGCTCTCATCAAGACCGCCCCAGGAAAGGAAGACCTCGGGTTACCTCTGTTGCACAGGATAAGTTCATCAGAGTTATCAGCCTCAGAAACCACAAGTTAACAGCACCCCAGATAAGAGCCCGCCTAAATGCTTCAGAGTTCAAGTAGCACACACATCTCAACATCAACTGTTCAGAGAAAACTGCGTGAATCTGGACTTCATGGTCGAATTGCTGCAAAGAAGCCACTTCTAAGGAAGAACAACAAGAGGAAGAAAATAGCTTGGGCCAAGGAACACAAGGAACGGACATTAGACCAGTGGAAATCTGTCCTTTGGTCTGATGAGTCCAAATTTGAGATTTTTGGTTCCAAGTGCCATGTCTTTGTAAGACGCAGAAAAGGTGAGCGGATGGTTCCTACATGTGTGGTTCCCACAGTGAAGTATGGAGGAGGAAGTGTGATGGTATGGGGGTGCTTTGCTGGTGACACTGTTGGTGATTTATTCAAAATCGAAGGCACACTTAACCAGCATGGCTACCACAGCATTCTGCAGTGACATGCCATCCCATCTGGTTTGCGCTTAGTGGGCCCATCATTTGTCTTTCAACAGGACAATGACTCAAAACACACCTCTAGGCTATGTAAGGGCTATTTGACCAAGAAAGAGGGTGATGGAATGCTTCGTCAGATGACGTGGCCTCCACAATCACCTGATCTAAACCCAGCTGAGGTGGTTTGGGATGAGTCGGACCGCAGAGTGAAGGCAAAGCAGCCAACGAGTGCTCAGCACCTCTGGGAACTCCTTCAAGACTGTTGGAAAACCATTTCGAGTGATTATCTCATGAAGCTGATTGAGAGAAATGTCAAGAGCGTGCAAAGTTGTAATCAAAGCAAAAGGTGCCTACTTTGAAGAATCTAAAATCTAAAACTTACTTTGGTTTGATTAACATTTTAAAGTTTACTAAATGATTCTTTACATGTTGCTGCATAGTCTGGATGACTTCAGTATTAATTTTCAATGTAGGGAAAATAAATAAATAAATAAATAAAAACATCGAATTTGAAGGGGTTTCCAAACTTTTGACTGGCACTGTACATCCACGACTACCTAACCATCTCTGACAGTTCTAGAATGCAGAAAATAGTACACCATACTTCGCAACCAGTCTTTAGCGTCCTTATATAGGCGCTCTGATTGTGCCTTAATCCAATGCAGGTCTGTGCGCAAGAGTCAGTTCATAGTGCGCGCTGTCCAGAGTCAGTCTGTTGTGCTCGCCAATGGGCACGAGTGTGGCAAGAACAATAGTGAAAACATCAAAACTATGAAATAGCATATATGGAATTATGTGGTAAAGGCAGGCCTTTCAATTGCATGAAACCTGCGACGGATAACGTCATAGGCGCCCAAATTAAAAAGGCGCCCAAATTAAGGTCAAGCGCCCAAAATATGCTACCAAAAGTAAAAAAACAAAAAAACAAAACAACGAATTGTTGATTAAATAAACTTGGCTACATAAAACTCAATGTCTTGACTTTCTTCTTTAAAAATCACCAAAATTAGCGAGAATTAGCATGTATTTCTCGTAATTGACACGAAATCCACACCATTCCCATGTTGTTCCGGGCTCGTCGAACTAGCCGTAAGCCTTGCGCAGAGCACGAATTCTCCATCAACGGCGATCGGCACGCCATGATTTCGTGGAGGAACGAGACAAGCGTACCAATGACCAGAGCGGGATTTCCACATTAGGTAAAGCGTCTTTCTTCTTCTTTTATATTGTTTTATGGCGGTTGGCAAATAGCTTTAAGGTGCAATACTGCCACCTTCTGGACTGGAGTGTGAATTAGAACATTTACTACCCTACTATGCTAAATTCTCCTAATAATTCCTGTATCATTTAAAAACCTGAAAATAACCCTATATCCCACGTCATCTGACCTCAACTGCAATATCTCTGATACCTAGTGTCATATGATTTAAATCAGGTAAAAGACTGAATAAAAGAGAACTATTCAGGACACAACTGTGTGTATTTAAGATACAGCTTGCACCTTAAATACACACAGTTGTGTAAGTGTAGGTGGAATCAGTGACTTGGAGCTTGGTCCTCTTGTTGATGATAGTCTTAGACACTGGCCTTTCATTTAAACTAAGATCTTTTACCGGACAACATACTGTAAATTGCACTGCCAATTCTTGTGATGTGACTGAAAACCCTTTTGTGTCACAGGTCTGCTACAGGTTTGTCTCTTTGATGGCAACGTACAGAACTTGCTTTTGTATTCACAGGCTCCTTTCCTCCAGGCTCTCCTCGGGCCCCGACACATCTTTTAAATACTAACTAACTGTATTCTAATTACTTTGTCATGTACATCAAGACGGATTAATACTGTAGACATTCTGCAATAAAGGTAAAAATAACATTCATAGATTTCTTTGTTTATTCATAACTTTGTAGCTAAAAAAGCAGCAGCAGGTTTAAAACACAGAGCGCTGGGAAAACAGCACTTTGCGCGTGCAGAAAAGCCCAAATTAGAAAGAAAGCACAACTTTATTCATCACACACTTGTGAAATTCCTCTCTGCATTTAACCCATCTGAAGCAGTGAACACACACATGAGCAATGAGCACACACACATACCCAGAGTGGGGAGCAATTGGGAGTTCGGTGCCTTGCTCAAGGGCACCTCAGCCCAAGGCTGTCCCATATTAACCTAACCGCATGTCTTTGAACTGTAGGGGAAACCCACGCAGACATGGGGAGAACATGCAAACTCCACACAGAAAGGCCCCCGCTGGCCGCGAACCCAGAACCTTCTTGCTGTGAGGCGACCGTGCTAACCACTTACATGACCGTGCTGCCCATAAATTACCCTGTATCACGACGGAAAAAGCCCAAATTATGTAATTGAAAGGCCTGAAAGAAAAAAAAAGACAAAAAAATATATTTCATATTTTAGATCCTTCAATGTCACGGTGGTGTAGTGATTAGCGCTGTCGCCTCACAGCAAGAAGGTCCGGGTTCGAGCCCCGTGGCCGGCGAGGGCCTTTCTGTGCGGAGTTTGCATGGTGTCCACGTGGGTTTCCTCCGGGTGCTCCGGTTTCCCCCACAGTCCAAAGACATGCAGGTTAGGTTAACTGGCGACTCTAAATTGACCGTAGGTGTGAATGTGAGTGTGAATGGTTGTCTGTGTCTATGGTGGTGTTTACGTTAGACTGTATCCGTCTCGTTTTCGTCGCGGATGCACTGTCCGTGCACATTAAAACGCCGGGAAACGACTCCACAGGCGGAACAACTTGAATCCGCCAGGGCCCACGTATTCAACCCAGTTCGTATCTGATCCGGTGCTGTGTAAACATTGAGGAACGAGGAAACGCAGTGCTGAGCTCTAGCTGACGTCGTCATTGGACAACGTCACTGTGACATCCACCTTCCTGATTCGCTGGCGTTGGGATCACACACACAGCGGCTCAATCCCGAATCACTGCTCGTGCGCTTCACTGGCGCGCTCTGTGAGCTGTGCAGGGCCGGAGTGCGCACCCTCCAGAGGGCACTCGCTGTTCAGGGCGGAGTGATTTGGAGCGCAGGAGGAAGCGCTGAGCCGCACTGAGGTTTATTTACACATTTCAACTTATTTACCTCCTTCAGGCGCTTAAACTCCGTGAGAACATGAACATCACAGCCAGGTGTGTTTATCTGCTGGAGAAGGTGTTCGCTTGCCATCCTTCCACTTGCAAGTGGTGAGTGACTTGCGCATGCCCGATATGCACTGGGATCATGTGACGTGCCGTCTAATTAGTCATGTGATTAGCGTATCCGTGTATTGGCATTGCTGTGTGCACACGAATCGTGTATTGGCGTTGGTGTGTGCACGCGAATCGTTTTAAAAACGTTAATCTGATGATCCGCTGATACGGTTTAATGTAAACACCACCTATGTGTCAGCCCTGTGATGACCTGGCGACTTGTCCAGGGTGTACCCCGCCTTTCGCCCGTAGTCAGCTGGGATAGGCTCCAGCTTGCCTGCGACCCTGTAGAACAGGATAAAGCGGCTAGAGATAATGAGATGAGATGATTCTTCAATGTAGAAAATTGTCAAAATACAGAGAAAAACCTATGAATGAGTAGGGGTATACAAACTTTTGGCTAGCACCGTTTTCTTGACGTGTATTCTTTGGAATTTTTCAAAATTCAGAAATCATCTGTTTATTTTCAGTCATAAAACATCCCAGATTTCCAATTTGGTCTCAGAAAGACTTGGACCGCACTTTTGGAGTTTTTCCCTTGCCACGTGTGACAGAACGAAACTTTCACTCTTTCTACTATATACAGGACACAGATCCATCCTGTGCAGCAGGCAGCTGATGTGCATGTGTTTGTGTTTATATCTACACACACCTGGTGAGTACTGGTTGCTCCTTTGCCCCGTGACTGCCTCTCTTAGCTTCTGATTGACATCACAGATCTTCCAGAGAAACGTACCGTCGTAGGACACGTCCTGCTGCGCGTTGATGCTCTGCTGCAGGGAGGCGATATGCACGTCTTTCCTCATCATTCTCTCGTGCTGGTCTGCAACCTAAAAACATCACAGCAGGCCCTTACTGTCAACCAGGATACTACTGTATCCTAATGTAGCTGCTGAGCCCGTAGACAGCATTACAGTCCACAGTATATGTGTATTATCAAGCGATGAGCTTTTCTGATCTGCCAGAATGAAAACATTTACCACAAAGCCTAAACTCTTCCACCGTCACATGATCTTATCACTGCGTATCAGCTCTTTAAATGAGAATCATGAATGCGGGGGCATAATCTTGCAAAGCTACACAACTCTGGACTGATAAAAAAAAAAAAAAAAGCTAGCTCATGCAGCGATAATGATATGTCTTTATCTCTTGACTGCTCAGAGCTCATGGATGAGACTCAAACTCACCCACTGAGGCTATTACAGATACTCACAGGAGTCCCATATAAAGAATCTCTCCATTTATGAAATGTAAATCAAAAACACCCGGTTAACATGTCTCATTCTCATCTCATTATCTCTAGCCATTTTTATCCTGTTCTACAGGGTCGCAGGCAAGCTGGAGCCTATCCCAGCTGACTACGGGCGAAAGGCGGGGTGCACCCTGGACAAGTCGCCAGGTCATCACAGGGCTGACACATAGACACAGACAACCATTCACACTCACATTCACACCTACGCTCAATTTAGAGTCACCAGTTAACCTAACCTGCATGTCTTTGGACTGTGGGGGAAACCGGAGCACCCGGAGGAAACCCATGCGGACACGGGGAGAACATGCAAACTCTACACAGAAAGGCCCTCGCCGGCCACGGGGCTCGAACCCGGACCTTCTTGCTGTGAGCCGACAGCGCTAACCACTACACCACCGTGCCGCCCCCGGTTAACATGTGCCATAAATAAATCCGCAGTGTAAAATTGTTATAGCATGTTTTATTGTTAATTCCTTTCTAATTCGTTATGTCAGTAATTCACAGACAGACGCAAGCGTCTCTTATTTGCTGAACCCAGACGAAATGAAAATAATGAACTTGTTTGTCGAACAGAAAATGGATTTCGACTTTTCAAATGAGTATTTACATTATTGATCGAGATGCAACAGCATGCACGGATGATTGCACACAGGTGCTGGAGCAGCTTTTGTTAACCTCATTAGCATTACCAGTGCAAATGACTTGCAAAGGAGTCAGTTTTTGGATATGCTTCATGCTTAAAACTTCCTGGAACCCGGGGCCGTATTTGCCACAAATGTTTTCACTGACCATTTGTGAAGGTCTCATCTCATCTCATTATCTCTAGCCGCTTTATCCTGTTCTACAGGGTCGCAGGCAAGCTGGAGCCTATCCCAGCTGACTACGGGCGAAAGGCAGGGTACACCCTGGACAAGTCGCCAGGTCATCACAGGGCTGAGACATAGACACAGACAACCATTCACACTCACATTCACACCTACGGTCAATTTAGAGTCACCAGTTAACCTAACCTGCATGTCTTTGGACTGTGGGGGAAACCGGAGCACCCGGAGGAAACCCACACGGACACGGGGAGAACATGCAAACTCCGCACAGAAAGGCCCTCGCCGGCCACGGGGCTCGAACCCGGACCTTCTTGCTGTGAGGCGACAGCGCTAACCACTACACCACCGTGCCGCCCATTTGTGAAGGTGAGTGTTGCTAATTTAGTTTTTAATAGATTTTTTATTTTTTGACGAAGAGCATGCCTTCAAATAAAATACAACCAAAACGTTCCACAAAATGGTGATCGACCTGATCAAGCAGGTTCCATGACTTTCTAAATAACTTTCTTCATGTCTCTTGATTTGTATTTGCATGATTTTATGCACTGTGCTGCGGTCAAGGGATTGGCTGATTAGAGAACAGAAAACAGCTGGTGGATGGGTGTTCCTAATAAAGTGGCCAGCCGGTGTATAAGGACTAAAATATTGTTGTGGGGTTTTTTTTTCTTGGAGATGAATTTGTGTAAGAGTAGAATTATTCAATCAAGTATAATTATGCCAAACAGTTACGTATAAAAACAAAGTAGAATAGCTCAAGTATTTTCCACTGCTGACTCCATTTTTAACAAATAACAATATAAAATCTTTCATGTGATGAAGCTTTATCTAAAGCGATGTTTGGCTAACATTTAGGGAAGGAGTCTCCAGTGTCAGAGAATGGTCAGAAGTAAATCTGTAACTTCACGTTTTCCGCTAAGGAATCTAAGGGTAGTATCTCACTGGGCTGCGACAGCCCGCGACTACCGTAGTTGGAGACACAACAATTGCGATAAAATATGTGAATTAGCGACAATTTTCACTTGGAATCGCACCGAATTGATATTCGCATATTTTACCGCAATTGTTGTGTCTCCAACTATTTGCAGGCTGTCGCAGCCCGGCTTTCCCTCGGCAGGCAGGGAAGCAGAGGAAGCCTCATGGAAACTGACTTGAGAAGGGTTTGCGATGGCTTTGCGACACCAGTGACGCATTTGCGGCTATTTTGAGAGAAATTTTGTCGCACTGATTTTTTGAACATGTTCAAAATTTCAGCGACGAAGGAGCGACACTTTGCGACTCATGTGAGGAAATTGAGAAGCCCCGCGAATGTTTCAAGACACTTTTGAAACTCTCTCGCGAATGACTTTTGCAATTTCTCGCAAGCTGTTGCAGCCCAGTGAGTTACTAGCTTAAGGCTGGAAGATGTAATCAAAATACTCAACTTCAGGGTGATAAGAGTAACTCATTCACATCAGGCCTCATCACGCCCCATTGTTGATTGATTATTAGCTCATCCGGCCGACAGGCGACGAACTTATCCCATCATGTGTTGTCCGTCATCCATCCGGCATCATCCACATTTCATGAAAATTGTGTTCTCTCTCAATTCTTCACTGATTTTTATTCTTTTTGGCAGGAAGGTAGGTCTGCCTGGGGTGCATATAGCTTCTACCCAAATTTGCATAATTGGAATTAATAATGAAGATATGGAGTACCACATTGGCTCGAATATAAGACAGTGTTTTTGTTGTAAAAAATAGCTCTTAAAAAGGGGGGGTCGTCTTAAATTCGCGGACTAGACAAAATGCCGCCAAAAACGATAGGCCCTATTTTACAACGAGTGTTTACACTTAAATTACTGAATCGGCCACCGTCCCTCACAGGGCAGGCGACCTGGTGCGCTTTTGAAAAAGAGGAACATGCTCGTTCTGGATGCCTTCCGTGGCCATCTGACGGAGCCAGTAAAAACTGAAGTGGGCAAAATGAATGGCGATCTCGTGATCATTCCGGGGGGGATGACGAGCCAGCTGCAGGTTTTGGATGTTGTCGTCAACAAGCCATTCAAGGACAATCTTCGCAAGAGGTACACAGAGTGGCTCCTGTCAGGTAACCACGCACTAATGGCCCTTTTCCACTACCCTTTTTCAGCTCACTTCAGCTCGCTTCAGCTCACTTCAGCCCGACACGGCTCACGTTTCGACTACCAAAGAACAGCACGACTCAGCTCGCTTCAGCCCTGCTTAGCCCCTAAAACTCGCACCGTTTTGGAGTGGGGCTGAAGCGAGCCAAACCGAGCCGAGTGAGGCTGGGGGCGTGAGCAGACACTCCCCTGTGCACTGATTGGTGAGGAGGAGTGTCCTCACATGCCCACACACGCCCCGCGAGCACGCTGGGATCTGTAAACACCGCAAACCCGGAAGAAGAAGAATTACGAATTACGAGAATTATGAAGCCTTATGCGCCTCGCCTCATCTATACGCTCTTGCCAGTATCTGTTGGCGTTGTCGGTGACAACAAGCCACAGCACCAAGACCAGCAACACTAACGACTCCATGTCCTCCATGTTTATTGTTTACTCTCTGGGTCGTGAGACTACCGCTTAAAAGCTCACTGATGTCACTGTTTGCGCTGCTTAACGACATCACGTGACGTCCACCCACTTTCGCTAACTCCACCCAATGTGTCCACCCACTTCCAGCCAGCACGGTTCAGCGCGGTTGTAGTCGAAATGCAACTCCAACAGCCCCGCTCAGCTCGACTCAGCACGGCACGGCTCAGCCCAACTCAGCCGCGTTTGTAGTGGAAAAGCGGCATAAGGCTACATCCACACGACAACGGCAACAAGATGTTATTTAAAAATATATCGCGTCCAAATGGGCAACGATCAGTAAAATATCAGGTCCATATGGCAACGCAACGCTTGCTGAAAACGATGCAATACACATGCCACACCTCTAGGGGCGCTGTAAGACGGTCCCTTCGGAGACACCAGAACAATAGAAGTAGTAAGGACGCATGCGCATAAACTATTATGCGCGAGACTTCATATTAGCCACAAAGTCAGGAAAATCTGTTTGTAAAGTTACATTATAATGACCAAATACAATGAAAAGTATTTTTCCAGTCTCACCTGTGAAAGGTAATCCCATGTGATCTCGTTTGGACGGCAAACCTGTTGGTACAGTTAAACGCAGCCAATCTTTATTCTCCGCTTTGACCTTTCCAATATGGCGGCGAGGATGACGTATGATTCTACGCGGAAGGCGGCGTCTTTAATGGTCCAGAATAAATTGAATACTACACGTTGATGGATTAATTTGTTGCTTCTCACCTGTGAAAGGTAATCCCATGTGATCTCGTTTGGACGGTAAACCTGTTGGTACAGTTAAACGCAGCACATGAATCTTTATTCTCCGCTTTGACCTATCCAATATGGCGGCGAGGATGACGTATGATTCTACGCGGAAGGCGGCGTCTTTAATGGTCCGGAATAAATTGAATACTACACGTTGATGGATTAATTTGTTGCTTCTCACCTGTGAAAGGTAATCCCATGTGATCTCGTTTGGACGGTAAACCTGTTGGTACAGTTAAACGCAGCACATGAATCTTTATTCTCCGCTTTGACCTATCCAATATGGCGGCAAGGATGACGTATGATTCTACGCGGAAGGCGGCGTCTTTAATGGTCCGGAATAAATTGAATACTACACGTTGATGGATTAATTTGCTCCTCTACGCCCTTTTTGAGGAATGTATTGTAGGACTTAAACCCACATCTGAAGAGGTGAGATCGCTCCTTTTTCCCCTATTTTTGCTGGCGGGATTGACTCTGCCCTAAGGGCAGAGTCTCTCTCTCTCTCTCTCTCACTTTGCACCATTACACAATAAATATTCACAGTGAAAATATTTTGTAAGCGCGTTTCATGAACCAAGTTATAGGATTTGTTGACAACTCGCATCGCATCACAATGAGATCATTGGCACTACTGGTGTTAAGAATCAGACCATTTCATAAATGAATATTTTGCTGTAGAGCTGCAGTGTTTGTACAATTGCATGTTTTTGCTTCACTATTACTGTCACTATTCTGCTTCTTGCATTACTACTGTGAACTAACACTGAACATAATAATAATAATAATAATAATAATATCCAAGCTCGTGTTTCACTCTCACTAGTGCTCTGTAAGGCTTTTTCCTGGTGATATCCTGGTGATATTCGTTACACTTCTACCCAGCGTGAAGCACTCACAGTCATGTGGTTGTGACGTCATCGTAAACAAATCCGTTCTACTCATCCAGACGACTTCACAACGGCAACGTTGCCAGATCTTTCCACTCTGGAACCCGTTCTCAAAAAGATTGCGTTTTGGGCACCCAAAACGCCGGTGCCGTGTGGACGCCAGGCCTAAACGATAAGCAATTGTATCGGAGTCACCTGAATCCGTTGCCGTGTGGACAGGGCCTAACACCGACTGGGAAAATTCAAAAGCCTGCGGTGCGTCTGCTATGTGAACGGATCCTCCAAGCATGGGATTCAATTTCACCAGAGAGCATCAGTCATGGGTTTAAAAAATGCTGTATATCAAACGCACTGGATGGAAGTGAGGATGACACTGTGTGGGAGGGACTGGTGGAACATGAAAGTGAGGACAGTGAGAGTGAGCAAAGTGAGGCTGAGGATCTCTGTGCTGAGTAGCTGTAATTTAGCAAACTACCCTTTCCATTGTTTCAGTTGTTTATTATTGTAAACCTTAATGTATTGTTTAATGCATTGTTTAAAGCATTTGCACTGTTCTGCAAATTTATTCCATATACCCGTAGGCTATGGGAAGTTATGCATTGACATTCTGAAGTTTATGAACTTTCAATCTAAACCTGACAAATTTGTTGAATTAATGCAATTTAAATGTTTTAATTTGGCTTGTCTAGTAGCCTGCAGTTTAGCCTCTTTTTTTACTTCTATGAAAAGTGTTCACGGAAATGAGACTGAAATGACCTCTATTTAAATGTGAAAAACAAAAGCCTCTAATTTTAAACAGAATTTTGAAGTAAATACGCTTTATATGAATGAACATTTGGTCTTCAAAAAACTTTTTCCCCAAAGATGAACTTGGAAAAGGGGGGGTCGTCTTACATTCAGGGTCGTCTTATATTCGGGCCAATACGGTAATTAAGCCCTAATGAGCAGTTTAATGTTAGAATACTAACTGTTAGCATGTTAGCCATTAACATGTAAGCTGTTAGCATAAACATGTTAGCCTTAGCATACTAACAATTCATATGTTAGCATTAGTATGCTAGCTGTTAGCTTGTTAGCATTAGCGTTTTAACATTCTAACTAACTATTAATGTTAGCATGTTAGTTGTGGGGCGGCACAGTGGTGTAGTGGTTAGCGCTGTCGCCTCACAGCAAGACGGTCTGGGTTCAAGCCCTGTGGCCGGCGAGGGCCTTTCTGTGCGGAGTTTGCATGTTCTCCCCGTGGGTTTCCTCCGGGTGCTCCGGTCAGCTGGGATAGGCTCCAGCTTGCCTGCGACCCTGTAGAACAGGATAAAGCGGCTAGAGATAATGAGATGTTAGAATACTCACAATTAACATGTTATCCATTAGCATGCTCATTATTAGCATGGTTACCATTAGCATATTGAAATGCTAGCTGTTAGCATATTCACATGTTCGCACAAGAATGTTAACATTAGCATGTTAACACGCTCCCTATTACCATGTTCGTTGTGAACATGTAAGCATGCAAGCTGTTAGCATGTGAGCCTTAGCATGTTAGCTGTTCTGCTCCAGCTCAGCAAGCACACTTTGAATTTTCTCTGCAGAAATGCTGTCTAGTTACAATTATTAATGAAGTTATGGATGAATTAAGCCTTAATGAGCAGTTCAAGAAAAAAAATCGTTTCTTCTCGGTCAATCCCTCACCGTTTTGGATTCTTTCTGGCAAATAGGTCGGTATTCCTAGGGTGTATATAGCTTATATTAGTTTGTGTATAGTGTATATAGCTTGCAACATTTATTGTGCAAGGTGTCCCACTTTAGATCGTTCCTTCTGGACTAGACAGGGCCAGAGTGAGCTACGTCGTCATTGACGGTCTTGTTTTCCTCTAACAGCATGTAACAAGCCCAAGTGTTTTGTTTGTTACATAAATACCAGGGCGGCACGGTGGTGTAGTGGTTAGCGCTGTCGCCTCACAGCAAGAAGGTCCGGGTTCGAGCTTTGCGGAGTTTGCATGTTCTCCCCGTGTCTGTGTGGGTTTCCTCCGGGTGCTCCGGTTTCCCCCACAGTCCAAAGACATGCAGGTTAGGTTAACTGGTGACTCTAAATTGACCGTAGGTGTGAATGTGAGTGTGAATGGTTGTCTGTGTCTATGTGTCAGCCCTGTGACGACCTGGCGACTTGTCCAGGGTGTACCCCGCCTTTCGCCCGTAGTCAGCTGGGATAGGCTCCAGCTTGCCTGCGACCCTGTAGAACAGGATAAAGTGGCTAGAGATAATGAGATGAGACATAAATACCAGATAGATGATTCATTACTATTATCTGTGCCTAGTATCCGTGCTATGAGATAGAAACTCTTAAAAAATTATATATGCGCATATGCAATCAGGCAGAACAGTAGAGACCATCCTCTTGAGCTTACTTTAGGCACAAAAAGTGTCTTGGGGCTGTTTGGTGAACCTCATCAGTTTCTTCATGGTCAGTTTTAGTGATCGAGAAAAAAAAACATTTACAAAAAAGATTTTTCTACACATCAAGTAGCAGAGGAGGAACTGGTTACTACAGCGTGCGTGCGTGCGTGCGCGTCTCACTGCTTTGCAAACTCAGATTTCACTTTGATTATGGCAGAATGATTCAACATGACAGCAACAGGAAGATAGTGCTTGATTTGCAACCGTACTGATGATAGCAGAATCAGCTAATTGTGCTTGAGGAAAGCAGATACGGTATTTCATATGAAGCACATTCGTAAGGGTTATGGCATCCTTAATGGACTTGCAGCAAGAGATAACAAGCCACAAATCTTTTAATGCTGTTCTTCGCTGGAGTCTTATCACATTAGGTTGTAATTAAAAATACAAAAAAAAATTAGTGAAGCCAATAAAACCGCTATAAGAAATGGCAGGGATATGAGAATATACCGGAGTACATGTTAGATTGTGATAAGTAGAGCTAAAATAGTTATTCGGTTTATGTGACACCGGTTTAGAAGATATCATACGATAGCAGTGGAAACACAGCAGACGAAAACTAGAATTCTTGCTATCTTGGATACTAAAGACTAAGCTTGGGCCATTAAAGTTTCCTGAAGCAAATAGTTTAACCCTTGCACTGACCTTTCAATATACCATTAGAAGATTACTACATCGACTGATTTCTCAGTTCCAGGCCTTGTTAGTGTGAAACCTTTTTAAACGAAAGCATATCAAATGTTCATCCTCAGGGACATACCATGCCCTCCAAGTGCTCCACCAGCTGCATGCTGTTGTGGGAGTCTCTGTCCAGGGCTGCCACGGTGACCTGGGTTTTCTCCACCTCACGGTAGAGTGCCGTGATGATGTTCTCCATGATCTGTAGCCTCTGCTGAAGGGCGTGAAGCTGCTGGCCCACTTCCAGCTCAGCTTGGTCATCGTGAAGGCTCAGTGCCATGTCGTTCACTCCACCATCCCCTCCGTCGGTCTCAAACTCTGACTGGACGCAGACGGACGGTGAGCTCTGGCCATGGAGGAGCAGGTCCAGGCCTGGGAAGTGCACGCTCCTCTCAGGTGGGGAAGGAACAGAGACCCGAACAGCCCTGAAGGCTTCCAGGAGGAGCTGGAGGTGGACCGCAGAACTGCAGCTTTCATGCTCTCGCACTTTCTCCACATTTCCCTGAAAGAACAAGAAGGGCGCTCAGTTTTATTATGCATTAACGCCGTTGTCTAAATCAGTATCATCAACAAGATAAAACTGTACACCTTATGTTTTTCTCATTAAAGGGGCAGATTGTAATTTTTTAAAAAAGCCCACTACTGACGAAAAGAAGAATTAAAACATGTCAAGACTTCATTTTCCTCTCCCAAACAAATGACTCGATCTAGTTTTTTGAAATTATGCCTTTTATGGAAAGTAGAAAAGCTAATTAGCTTTGCCCTGGCTGTAGGTGGAGCTAATTTCTGGGCCGGAAGAAATGTAAAAAATAAAACAACCTAGTCAGACCAATTGCATGGAAATATTGTAAATGACAGTTTTTTTTTCTGGTTTTGTTGTAGTTATATAAATAGAACAGGTCTATAGATGCTTTAATGTTGAAATAATTTTTACTTACTGCACCTTTAAATAATGTTTAATCAGTTTCTCAAATAAATCATAGAAATTGTTTGCTGATGTGTAATCTTCAAGAATTATCATATTGGTAAAGACAGTTTAGACAAATTTATTCAAAAGGTTTACCTTATATGTGCATCCAACTTCAGAGAAGAGACAGGTCTCTTTCCGTTTGGAATTTGATTGCTTATCCTTAAAAACAATATACAAATGTTAAGCATACACACAAAGCATAGAAAAATTATAGGCTGAAACTTGTGTCCAAGCCTTTTCTTGATGAATCATATGTTATGACCCAAAAAAACAAGATTAAATGTGTGGGGTTTTTTTTATTTATTTTACCTTCTGACGTTTCTCTGCTTTTGCAGTCTTTTTGTCGCTGGGACACACGTGCTTCTGGAAGAGAAAATAGACTTAAATGGGCTTAATGCCTCACAAGTTTCAAAATGCTCCCCAAAAATACACGAGAACTCTCTTGCGGTCCATTAACAGTACATCAGTAGTGACCCACAGAGGATTAATGCTCTTTTCTGATCTTGTTATGATCCTGAAATGTGCATGTATTTTACACACACACACACACACACACACACACACACACACACACACACACACACACGCCTCTCCTCTATATGCCGGCTCTGTATTTGAACACACTTTGAAAAGTTTTAGTCATTAAAAGTCTGAAGTCCTCTTTAAGTGTGGATTAAATCAGTGTCAGGTTTCTGCGATTTAAACCTTTTATTATATCTTTCCACTTTTGCTTCTGTAATCCATGTCCCTGAGCTCTGGGATCAGTTTGCATGGCAGGAGAAGAAATATGGCTCCGGAAATTCTATGGCTTAGAGTAACCCACAGGGGTTTCACCAAGGGCAAACTACCCTCAACTACCCACAAACTTTGTTTGGCGACTGCAGAGATGAGGGCTATATGAGGTCAGGCAATATCTGAGCTCCAAAAACTCATATACCAAATATGCATTAATATCATTTTAGGTAAAATCTGCATTTCTTATTATTCTAAACATACAATACTGTGCAAAAGTCTTAGGCACATGTAAAGAAATATGTTGTAGACCAAAAATGGCTTTAAAAAATAATGAAATGAAATGTTTCAATATAAAAAAAAAAAATACGACAAACAGTAAGCAGCAAGCCATTATAAATGAAACAAAGTCAATATTTGGTGTGACACGACCCTTTGCTTTAAAAAACAAAAATGCTCGGAGAGCACAATATCCCTCGCTGGCAGCTATATCTATGCTATAAGTGCTTAATACACCCTCATGAAATTGTCGATGTACAAATTTGGTAATCAAGGGCCATAACTCTGGTGAACCGTGACCGAATTGGTGGGTCATGGGCGGCACGGTGGTGTAGTGGTTAGCACGGTTGCCTCACAGCAAGAAGGTTCTGGGTTCGAGCCCAGTGGCCGGCGGGGGCCTTTCTGTGTGGAGTTTGCATGTTCTCCCCGTGTCTGCGTGGGTTTCCTCTGGGTGCTCCAGTTTCCCCTACAGTCCAAAGACATGTAGTTAGGTTGACGTGGGGCAGCCTTGGGCTGAAGTGCCCTTGAGCAAGGTACCTAACCCCTGACTGCTCCCTGGGCGCTCTAGTGTGGCTGTCCACTGCTCTGGTTGTGCGCACAGTGCTTCAGATGGGTTAAATGCAGAGGATGAATTTCACTGTGCTTGAAGTGTGCATGTGACAAAGATTTCTTCTTCTTGAATTGAACGAAATTGTAATATGAGCATTACAGACATATAGCAAAGCCTTTTGCTAAGTTTCGGAAAATTCCTGCAAAAATTGCAAGAAGAGTTGATTTCAGAAGACGAGCACATTTTCATGAAATTGTCAAAGTACAAATTTGGTAATCAAGGGCCCTAACTCTGAAAAAATTGAACCAAATTGCAATATGCGTACTACTGACGTATAACAAAGCCTTTTGCTAAGTTTCGTGAAATTCCTCCAAGAATTGTGAGAGGAGTTCATTTCAGAAGACAAGCGCACACTCATGAAATTGTCAAAGTACAAGTTTGGTAATCAAGGGCCACAACTCTGGTAAAATGCGACTGAATTGAACGAAATTGCAATGTGCGTATTACCGACATTTAACAAAGAATCCTGTAGGGCTGGGCGATTTTACGATTACGATGTTATTCACGATATAAAATCTCTACGATTAGAAATTAGACACGTACGATATGCCTACGCCTTCAATAAAATTACTTCATCCGAAGTTTTGACAGACACGCGAATAGCCAATCATAACTAAACAGTACCACACGTAACCAATCAGTTGGAAGAGAGCCATGTCAAGTTAGGTTGCGTGCACACACAAACACACACACACACGTGTAGCAGCAACGCACAGCATGGCTGTGGTGAAGTTTGCAGGAGCGCGGCATTTCTCCAACAAAGCGTGAAACAAAGCGATTATAAAAATGAGCGAGAAGCCGACTGACCAGAGTTCTGAACAGGAAAGTCAGAGCACTGCCCTGGAGGACATCGTTGAAAAGAAGGGCCAGAGATCTTCGGTTGTGTGGAGGTATTTTGGATATTTAAAATCGGACATACAACAAAGTGTTACACAAAACCTTAAACACACTGACGTACAGGATTGCACTTTTTTTCTCCTTGCAGCATAAGGTTTACACGTCAATATGTCTTTTATGTTTATTTGAAAGCTGCTAGAATTTGCACAAATGATTAACAATGGTATATAGTTTTTATTTTTCAGTTTCAGTTTATTCATTTGAACAAAAAGAACAAAAGAATGTGCATACAGTTTGTTTTGGTTCTGTGAAACTTGAAGGCTTGTTAAGCTATTTTTGTTAATTAGGAAGGAACTACTAATTTGTAATGTTCATATTTTGAGCAGAAAATTAAAGAAAATACAAAAATGGTGATTTGATTTATATCGTGATATACATCGTTATCGAAAATTTTGAAAAAATATATCGTGATATAATTTTTTCTCATATCGCCCAGCCCTAGAATCCTGTCAGGTTTCGTGAAATTCCTCCAAAAAGTTGTGAGAGGAGTCGATTTCAGAAGGTGAGCACCCTTCCCAGGACAGACAGACAGACAGACAGACAGACAGACAGATCGCCACGACATAATCCCACTTCGGGCCCTTCAGCCAATGAGGGATTAAAAAAGTAGTCAATGTACAATGAGTACAGTTTTATAAGGAAATGAATGAGCTGTAGCTTTTACTGAGCATCTTACAGAACCAGCCACAGTTCTTCTGGACACTTTGTCACACTTGCTTCTTCATTTTGCACCAAAACCCAGCAGCCTTCATTAGGTTTTCTTTTTTAATCTGAAAAGTGTTCTTTTGTATAATATGCTGTTCAGATATAAACTTTTTTTTTCTGTAACATTTAATTTTGTGCTAGAAAATGAACGTTTGGACTCTAAAATGTTTTTGTACTGACTCGATAATGTAAAAGTCATAAAATAGAAATCTATAACAAAGATTGCATATAAAAAAAAAAAAAATAGGGTGCTTAAGACTTTTGCACAGTATTGTATTCGGTACCATGTCCTGCATGTTGGATAATTTGACTTATTTCACTCAAGGTTTCAGGGCAACCAGAAGAGAAGTCTTGCTTTAAAAAAGCACTTCATTGTCTCAACAGTAATTGCTATGCTGAAAGAAAATTGCGGTGCATTTGCAGAGAGAGAGAGAGAGAGAGAGAGAGAGAGAGAGAGACTACACAGTTCCTGCTTTCAACCTGATGAAACACTTTTGATAAATATAAAAATGGGTGCTTTTGCTGCTTTCATTTCTTACACCCAACAGTCAGCATTTCAGCTCTGATAATGTAGAAGTCATAAAACAGAAACCTATAACAAAGTTTGTACGAACAAGAACGAAAATAAATAAATAATAAATAAATAAAAATAGGGTGCCTAAAACTTTTGCACAGTCCTGTACATTTACAAACAGGGATGAAATATGGCTCTGGGATTCGGCATAAAACATGACGGGTTATGTTATAAATGCCATATTGTTCATACTTTTATACTACATACGATTATACACACTATTCCTTGTAGTAGTGTACAATATAGTATGCATACATGTCAACCTATACAGAATGTCCGTATTTTATACGGATTTGATTCAATAAACGTAGTATACGGGCGTACAAATAAAGTTATACGGATTCTTTAAAAAAAACTTCAATATTTATTTAGAGCTATAATCAATTCCCATGATGATAAAAGAGCGCATAACATTTACAAACGTACTGTACACCACAGAAAGCACAGACAGCCAGTAAAGAGTCTTATGAAATTGCGCGTTATTTTGTGGTAGCGAGACTTCGTTCCACTTTTGATCATGCGCACACCGCATTGCGAGAATCCCGCCAACCGGGAAGTAACATTTTGTTTGAAACGCGTATTTCCACCTGAGCGACTTTCACTAGCGACTGAAAAGATTCTGAATGGGCACTCCGGCAAGATCAACACAGACACTTGCTGTGACATGCAGCCTAGTGAGGTATTTGTGCAGACTGCTAAAAAAAGCTGTCATGGAGTACAATTCAGAACATTAGAGTGACACTTTGTGTTTTTGTCGAACATTGGAGCTTTGTATTCATTCTGAAGGTTTATTGTTATTAATATTGAATAAAAAGTAACTTTGATATATCATTGTTAATTATCATTCAAATTTTAGGTAAATTATTTTAATTTGCATCTTATATGGATTTTATAAGGGAAATACGGATTTTGGAGGTTGGTTATACAGGTTTGATTGACCAAAGGTTGACATGTATGAGTATGACGTATACAAGAATTAGCTTTTACTGTTCTACACATTTCATGTCAATCATGTTGGTGGTTAAAGCCAAAAAAGATGCAATAGCCCAAAAGGGAAAAGCTTTAAAGCTTTTAAGAACCTAATTAACCTTCATTTTGGAACAGGAGAGCAATGAAATGACAAACTTTATTCCAAAAACTAGCATAAGTGCCATAACTATAGCTAATTTTACTTTCTGTACAAGACACAGCTTTTAAACAGTACACTGTATACAATAATTTACACTCTTGCATTCTTAGTGACAAATGAAAACTCTGGCTTTATTCTTGGAAATTCAGGCTTTGGTATTTTCCAGACTACTTCTCCAAAATGCTGTTGGTATCTCACACACACACACACACACACACACACTGCAATGGAGAAGAAAAAAAAAAAGCATAACTACCATAGCTAATAACTAGCATTACTGTTTATTTTCTGTACACGAGTCACAGCTCATTAAACTAAAGAAGTTTTAAAGAACAGGAAAATACTATGTACAAGTTCCCGTAAAGTAGATTGCATTTAGTGCAAATAAAATATTAATAGCTCTTTCTAATTCATGAAGGAAATCAGATCTAGAACTGTTTTCCAGTTGAGTGTTGACCTACTTTTTGAAAAATACCTAATCAGGCTAACTTATTCTCACAGGAAACTATAGCTAGCGATCCTACAAGACGACAAAAATAGACGTTACATATACGTCTATGATCTAGTATGCTAATTAAACATGATATTTAAAAGGTGATGTATTATACCCCTTTTGCACAACTTGACAGTTCCCTGAGGTCTTAACGAAATGTCTATGAGATGCTTCGGTCCAAATACTACAAGGATAAAGCACCACAGCTCCCTTCTCACCCTGTCTGAACAGCCCTGTTCAAAACGGCTGATTTGAGTGTCTGTCCCTTTAAATAATAATGAGCCACCGCTCGCCCCACCCGCCTCTTCCGTCCAGCATTCATTCACAAAGGCAGTTCTCAAGCCATGAGTGGAGATACTCGGATGAAGGGGTGGGATTATTCTAATGAGCCCCCTTGTGACATAGAAAGGTTGTTGAAGCTCATATTTTCTGAAATAGGCCGAGCAAAAGAAACTGACTGGGTGTCTTATTCAGAGTTTGTGGGTTGGCAGGCTCCAGATACCCAAATACATGCACACAAGCACTGAAGAACTGAGTTTTTCATAACATGTCTGCTTGAAAAGACATTTCCTGACACTCTGTTCTTGTTTTCTTTAATGCACGACATACAGCTTACAAAAATGTGCACCAAATCTGGATGATCAAAATACACCGCATTAACAACGAAAAATAAATAAATAAATAAATAAATAAATAAATAAAAACGGTTCCAACGCACTGGCTGAGCATCAACCTTGAAAGAGAAATGTTGTGAGACATCAGCTCTTTTTCTTTTTCGTCTAGAGTAATAAAATTCAAGAGGTACAGCCATGGCATCTCCTCGACTCTCTCTGACATGATGCCACTACTAAAAATCGCAATGCTTTCTAAGGTAAAGCAACCATGTTGGAATCAATGACGAGGAGACTGGGCTAAGGTGCTCACTTATTTACATTCGTTTCACACAATTCAGAAAATACCAATTACAAGTCCAGGGTTTCTTTCTTCTTTTCCCCCTCTCAAATCAGGGTCACAGAGAGAGAGAGAGAGAGAAGCTGACATATTAACATCCAGTAACCTTGAGCAAATTGAGCACAGGATAAATCTCGATGAACAACCTAACAAGCCACTCTGTCTACTACTGTAAGCGAATACTATAGGCTAATTGTTGTGATGTAAGATAATTAAAAGATATTTTATATTAAAGATATAATAGTAAGTCAACAGAAACATAGATCAACTCTCTCTCATATATATATATATATATATATATTATATATATATATATATATCCACATTCACTGGATATGAGCAAATCACACACTCTGATTGGCTATTCTACTACTAGGCTATCAGCTCATATACCATGAGTAGAGAAAAACAAAATGGTGGCGTGTGTTGCTGAACTAACCGAGGACAAAAAAACTCTACTTGCAAACAAAACCCCAAATATCGTTATCAAGTATTTAAAAGAAACAGAAATAGCTAAAAGAAAATAGTTTTTGGTTTGTTCCCCCCCAAATATCTCCTGTTCTACACTCCAGGCCAGTTGGTGGCGGTAATGCACCTTTAAGTTGGTTTTCTAACTGTCAAAAACCTGAAAGAAGACGAAAACCCCCCCCCAAAAAAAAAACACAAAAAAAAGGAAAAAATATGGAATAAAAATACTTGATGGTAAGAGCGTATCTTTTTAATTTTTCAATAATTATTATTATTGCATTTCTCACAAATTGCTACTGTCATTTTGCCGGTTTGTTTACATTCTAAGCGGAAATGATTGTTGGACGTTTTGTATAAATTTTTTGTTGATCGAATTTGCAAAAAATAAAAGTGCTCCGTTTCTCAATATCCAGTGAATGTGGGTAGACAAATAGTTATTCCACTCAATCTCGTTGTACAGGGCTTATAGCCAACTTGGCGATACACACCTCATCAGCTATCAGCTCATGTACGACTCGATTTGGTGGAATAAGTTTTATATATATATATATATATATATATATATATATATATATATTTTTTTTTTTTTTTTAAACACACACACTGTGGGCCAAAAGTAGGTATACACTGTTTTGTGCACTGATATGTGTAAAGTGTATACCTACATTTGGCCCACCGTGCATATTATATTTTATATGTATATAAATATATAAAACAATTATTTGCTGAAGGCAACATGAATATCGGTGAATAATAACCGAGACAAAGTCACTGATCCTGAGGCGGATAATTGTTTTAGTATAAATGCACAGGTGATTATTTAAAAAAAAAAAAATCATATTAAAAAAATTTTTTTTTCAAACTTCAAAAGTGGCATGCAAATGTAATAAAGGTGCGGCACAGACTTGTCACTTATCTATGCCGACTCGTAAAATACTTTGTTTTGAAATCGATAAAATATATCACAATTCCGCCTTCCCTTTGAATAGTTTTAGATCAAACTTCATAGCATCTTTAGTGCTTTAGGAACAGCATTTTCTTTCATAAGTTCTAATTCTTCCTCACTTACACACACACCAAGGAAAATTCACAGATCATGTTGTTTTTGTTTCTTTCTGAAGAGTGAAAGTAAGGTACATGTGAACATTTAAAGATTCCAATACGATATGATCAAAAGTGGGTAGTTCAACCACATCCTCCTCAAAAGTTACACACAAGTTCTCAATACATTTAAGTCAACCTGTTTATGTGCCCACACCCACACATATATATAGGTTTCTTCTTGCCGTCTTGTTTCAAGGTTTCCATCCTTATGTTTCTCTGTCCGGTTTCCTTCTGTCTGTTTGTCCTACTCTACTCATCATGTTCTCTGTTTTAGACCTTTGCCTTTCTCTCCACCTTGGATTATTCGATTTAACTATGCTGACCATCTGTGCTCCGACCCCTGCTTCTTGACCTGGATTCATAGTAAACTACAAGGCATGCTGCCTCCTCTTGCTTTCCTGCAATATACAGCATACAAGACAATGCAGAGATTCTTCACAGCACTACATACAGTATAAATAATGCAACCTTGGAAGACAAACTGAATACAGCTCCAGTAGAATGTACAAGTGCAAATTCATGGCGTTAAGATTCAGATTTGAACTTGCGCGATTAGACTGAAACTGCAAATTGAAATCTGGAA
Source organism: Neoarius graeffei (assembly GCF_027579695.1). Taxonomy (NCBI): domain Eukaryota; kingdom Metazoa; phylum Chordata; class Actinopteri; order Siluriformes; family Ariidae; genus Neoarius; species Neoarius graeffei. The sequence continues at coordinate 77,574,730 of NC_083578.1, forward strand.
TTTGGAAAAGAGGAAAGCTTTGATTGTCATATATACATTTACATGTACAGGTACAGGAGAGCACAGTTCTTTTCTTTGCATATTCCTGCTGGTTAGTTAGCTGCGGTCAGAGCACAAGGTCATGATATGGTGCTCCTGAAGCAGAACAAGTCAATGACCTTGCTCGTAGTAGCTTGGTGGTGCCGTGGATTGAATTCCTGACCGTCTAATCAATAGCCCCTGCTTTTGGCAAACTCAGCCTTGTTCATTTTAAAATGTAATGAATTTAAATAAAGCATCAACTGAAACATTGAGTCGAAATTTCATATTTCTTGCACATTTCATATTCAGATTCAGCATGGGGCACTTGGTTATTTCCCAGCTGCTGATTGGCTCAGTGTTTCACATTTCTCAAAGTTCTCAGACATAACACCACAGAAATATAAATTCAAGCCCAAATTCAATTAATCAAACTTTAAAAATAGTGAGGCTACCAAAGTCTAAATTTTGATTTTACACATCTTGGTCCAGTTTCCCAAAAGTATTTTCAAGTTAGGATTAATGTCGAGGTCTAGATCAAGACTGAGATCCCACATGACCCAATAAAAAAGTAATGGAGGCCAGTGCTTTTTACTTTTATGAAGTGGGATTGCGCAGTCAGATATGAAGCTCGCAGGACAAAGAAAGACCACACTGATTAACATGGGAGCCTACTGGAGGCAGCAGGTTGCTCGTGTGCAGCTAGATTGCTGCATTAATTCATCCGTCTTCATTAAATTACGACATTCGTTAATATCTGAATTTGGGAAACAGAACCAACTGAAGTCCGGCGAACATATTGTGGGTGGACACAAACAAAAATAATAACTGCAGGAGCAAGCAGGATTGGTTGGAATTCTTTCTAGAGAGGGCTGAAGTTTGATTAAAAAACACCTCTAGATTAAAGTCGTCATCATAGAGACGGCATTTGTGCTGCGATGATTTGAGGACACTCGGTCTTGGTTTAAAACTGACTTTCAGGTTCAAATGAGTCTGATCGGAATTCGGAATCCTCGTGGTACACATCATTCCAACACACCAACTACACAGTTCAACCCTACTTCACAAAATAAAATTAGTATTAGAGAAAAAAAAATTACAATTTGTTCACTCTTAATGAATGTAATGAAATATTATTATATGATTTCTGATGGCACCAGAACTAATTTATGGGTTCCACAGCAACTGGGTTGGATACTTACGCAATCATGTTCTTAATTGTCAACAATTTTCCAGACTACATAAATTCCCCCCCCATTTCAATACTATGAGCTACTTTATGTAGATTCATGATGTACAATCCCAGTTGTATGAAAGGCCATTTCAGTTCCATGCTACATGACACTACCCATCCATAACCACTTATCCTGTGCAGGGTCACAGGCAAGCTGGAGCCGATCCCAGGTGACTATGGGCAAGAGGCGGGGTACACCCTGGACAAGTCGCCAGACCACTGCAGGGCTGACACATAGAGACATACAACCATTCACACTCACATTCACACCTACGGTCAATGTAGAGCCACCAGTTAGCCTAACCTGCATGTCTTTGGACTGTGGGGGAAACCGGAGCACCCAGAGGAAACCCATGCAGATACGGTGAGAACATGCAAACTCTACACAGAAAGGCCCCCATTGGTCACTGGGCTCGAACCCAGAACCTTCTTGCTGTGAGGCAACAGTGCTAAAACACTACACCACCGTGCTGCCCTTACATGACACTGTAAAAAGTGTGTAAATGTTCAAGGAGACGTTCTTACCTGGAGCTCTGAAAGGGTCAGTGGGCAGGAACAGGTAGGACATGTGCTCTTATTATTGGGACAGCCTTTCTCCAGGTGAGTGGCCAACGTCCTCCTCAAAACCATCAAGCCACAGCCAACATTGCAGGGGATTAAGGCATACTCACACTGACTCTGGTGCTCCTAGAAGATGTCCACAAGCTACAATCAGGATATTTCAGGAATTTATTTATTTTTTTTAATGTCGCAAACAAAATGGCTCACTGTAAATGTTTGCAACTGCAGTTTTGATAGTTAGCTCCACCAGTTTTGTTGAAGGAGATTATGTTTTCACCTCTGTTAGTTTGATTTTGTTTGCCTGTTCCAAACATAACTCAAAAAAGTAGTGAACAGATTTTGATGAAATTTTGAGCCGTGGGTCAAAGTACAACTGATTAGATTTCGATGCAAATCCAGATATATATGTGGATCCAGGATTTTTTTTTTCGCCTGTTCCCAACATAACTCAAAAAGTAGTGAATGGATTTGGGTGAAATTTGGTGGACAGCTTTTGTATTATCCTAGGTTCAAGTGATTTGATTTGGATGTTGATAACGTGGCTTGCGGAAGGTATGCACTCTAAACAGTATCCTTCTAGTTTATAACGTAGAACATCTATGTGGTATTTTAACTGGGTTCAAGTTTATAGCCACACTTAATTTTTTTTCAGTCATAGAGACAGAGACGAATACTTATCATGTCTCCAAATAATGAGTAAACATGCTTTTGCATTCCAACATTCCAGTAAAAAAGGTAATCAATATTTCAACAAACTTTTAAAAAACAAACCTTACACAAAAGATCTAGAAGATTGAGAGATGAATGAAGAATGGAAAGCTTGTCCATTTACACCGAGAAAGTCTTTAGAAGCAACACGAGAAGGCCGCAAGGAAAAAAAGAACATGATCCGACTTTGCTCTCTGACTGGCAGATTTATTGAGATTTGAAAAGCTAAAAAGCTGCTGTGCCGCTTTGGAGAAGTGCTAGTGGTTGGGTTGTGTAATGACGTGACCACAAAATCCTGCTCTTATATCCAAACCACATTCCAGTGGTGTCCTGTGGTAGTGATGTAGGCCAGCAGACCATAAAAAAAGCTTAGCTAAAAGGTTAGTGTGTCTCTACGGCCCTGAATGGCCAATTACATCAGATCAGAAACTTTGCAGATCTCATTTCCAGGTTGGTTCCAAATGTAAAAGTGCAGATCTCGTTTCCCATTTTGGCCTAAAGGTATGCACTGTGGGAAGAGCTAATTACGGCCATTTTCACTATCTTTTTTGCACTGCTGGGGTTGCCAGTTTAATCTATTAAGTGCGTACATACAAATGAAGATAGGCACACCTTCCTAAGTTACACATGGCTGATGAAATACAAACCCAAATCTTGTGTGTGTAGTTCAGTCAGCAAACACATCCATATTCATATTTTGCCTTGATATTCGTTATTAGGATTTTTCTTTTTCAAAATTGACCAAATATGAGCTGCTTCTCTCGAGGCATATACAATACACATTATTATTATTAGGCGGCACGGTGGTGTAGTGGTTAGCGCTGTCGCCTCACAGCAAGAAGGTCCTGGGTTCGAGCCCCGGGGCCGGCGAGGGCCTTTCTGTGCGGAGTTTGCATGTTCTCCCCGTGTCCGCGTGGGTTTCCTCCGGGTGCTCCGGTTTCCCCCACAGTCCAAAGACATGCAGATTAGGTTAACTGGTGACTCTAAATTGACCGTAGGTGTGAATGTGAGTGTGAATGGTTGTCTGTGTCTATGTGTCAGCCCTGTGATGACCTGGCGACTTGTCCAGGGTGTACCCCGCCTTTCGCCCGTAGTCAGCTGGGATAGGCTCCAGCTTGCCTGCGACCCTGTAGAACAGGATAAAGCGGCTAGAGATAATGAAATGAGAAGTTTTCTGCTGCGCAGAAGCATTTCTTTAGTTTGCTGGAAAAGAGAAAGACACGTTGAACACCCAAAAGGCTACCAAAACTTCATTAGATATTCTTCACACATATTTACCAGAGAAAAACATACCAATGGACATCGAAAAACTGGAAGAAAGACTGTGTGTATGCGGCTAGAGATAATGAGATGAGATGAAATAATAATAGCTTTTTTTTTTTCACGGTAGATCAGATATATTCCATTCAGCTAGAACTCGTCTTTGACTCGTTCAATATCATGCTAGCTGAATAGAATATATCTGATATGCCACTCAACGCCAGCCAATATTATTTAAATATCATATAGACAAGTGTTTTACTGGGAAATACACCACTCGTATTTTTCATATAAGCTCCATCCGGGACATGGAGAACCAAAACCATGACATAAATCTCTATATGTCACTCCTAAGAAAATCGATGAATTGTTTTGATACATTTGTGTATTTATTGTTTGTGAATATGTCTATATAATAAAAAGAAAATCACACGTTGGCTTGAAGATATGAAGTTTATCTTCTCATGTTGGAAAATTTTTCAGAGACATTGCAGATCCGGTTATTGGTGTTCACCATGGCCCAATCACAGCCATGCTGATAATCAGTACAATATATGAAGAGGTTGGAAATAACAAAGAACAATTAACTTCTTTTTTAAGCATCTGTACTGTACTTGAGTTTTTCTTTATTATCATACTTTTAACTTTCACTCACCACGTATTCTCTATAATCACATAGTGTACTTGTGGACAGACTTCTTAGGATCAGGTAATGCCAAGGAGTTGATCGAAATTCCAAACATTTCTTAATGTTAACAGCAATGTTGTGACAGGAAGAATGAGACCTAATACTCAACACTATAATCTATCTGCTGTTGTCTATACTTTGTATTGATCAAGGCAGTTCGTATTGTGACAACTGACTAATATCTGACTAATATTACTAATATCAGAATATCCTGACATTGATTACAATCATGTGACATGATTGCTATCATGTCTTGTCTGGCGTCCGTCTGGCGTCATCCACATTTCATGAAAATCGCTTCTTCTGTCACAACAATTAACAGATTTTTATTCTTTTTGGCAGGAAGGTAGGTCCACCTGGGGTGCATATACCATAGCTTCTACACAAATCTGCATAATTGCAATTAATAATGAAGATATGGTGTAATTAATCCCTAACAAGCAGTTTCCACACAAATCGCTTCTTCTCCCTCAATTCTTCACTGATTTTGATTCTTTCTGGCATGAAGGTAGGGGTACCTAGGGCATACCTGTCAACTTTGAGGTTTGAAAAAAAGGGATATTTCCCAGATTTTAACTCAAAATAAGGGAAAATTTCGGAAAGTTGAACTTTCCGAAAATTTCAGAAAGTCGGTAATCGAACTGACTTTTCTTCACAAAATTAAATTCGTCCTGCCATTTGGGCAAGTAGCGGCAATACACCTTTTTTGGTTTTGCCTCGCTCCTTTCTTTATTCATGTCTCTAGTCTCGCCATCTACTGAAACTCGTTCCCTGAGGAAAGAATTACGACCATCTTTTAGTTTTGTGAGAAGTTCCGAGCAGTGACCTTGGTCAGACCATAGATTTACATAGAAGACTAGATGTCTCATCCCCGTTGCCCGTCAACGAAGTCGAACGTCCGCACATGGCGGCCATCTTACCTCAGACAGCTGGCTTACCCATTACATTGTGTTGGTAGTGATATGTACTTTTCAGATGACCGTAACTTCCTCAGATTTCAATCGATATTCAAACGGTTTGGTTTGTTATATAAAACAAACAAACGGAAGTATGTATTTATGATATTAATGATGAATAATCATTATATGTTTTAAAAAAATACGCATAGCTTGGCGAAAATATTTCAGTATACTACAGACTGTAAGACAGGATGCATGCTGAAATCCCTATGCTGTGAGAAGCCTAACACTGCATACTTATGGATAACTGCAGCTTTAGGACAAATAACCATACAATTTATTTCCAATTTTTAGTGAAAATATTTTTACATGTGATAGGGCCGTAGGGGAAGCTAAAGTTAAATAAACAGCTTACTCACTTCTGAAACTTCAGAAATACTTCATCCACCTCAAAAACCTAATGCACTCACAGCATAGCATAATAACAAATGCACTGCCCGAGTAAGTAATAGTATAAAACAGTGACAGCGACTCACGGTAGTTTGTGACAAAAAAAGCACTTAATTAAATCACATGTGGTTATACTTCCAAGGATAAAAAGATATCTTTACATTTACAAAAAGAACATTCAAAGCTGATTTTCATGTCAAAGTCAATATATGTTAGCACAGAAGATTGAAATTTTATTTGACTAGGCTCCAATGTGCAGTTAAAATAAAACTAAACATACTGATATAAACATCTACAATTAAAACAGACACACACATCAGCTTGTCATCAAAGTCAGTACTTTGATTTCCTGTAAATCAGGGGTGTCCAAACTGATCCATAAAGGGCCGTGTGGCTGCAGGTTTTCATTCCAGCCATGCAGCAGCACACCTGATTTGGCTTATTCAATCAACTGATCCCCCCCCCTTTAATCAAGGGTGGGTGTGGCTGCAAGTATTTGACTGTGTGAAGACAGCTCAGTTGATTGAATGAGCCAAGTCAGGTGCGCTGCTGCATGGCTGGAATGAAAACCTGCAGCCACACGGCCCTTTATGGATTAGTTTGGACACCCCTGCTGTAAATCATAATGTGAGTGCTGGGCTGTGCTTGCGTAAGTCTTCATACCCATAGGATGTCTATGTTCATCCCCCTTGTCTGCGGTAAGATGGCCGCCCTGTGCGGACGTTCATGAATACGCGGTGAGGAATCTAGTCTTCTATGTAAATCTATGGGTCAGACTAGCGCTATGGTTCTGACAGTCTTCTTCACAGACATGCAATTAAAATCAATGTGTAATTACTAGACTGCCACCTGCTGTACTGGAGAGGGCGGGGACGTGAATTCATGGCCCGACTTCCTGCTGTAAACTTCTGTCAAAGGCGCGTCATGAATTCTGGACCTACTGACTTTTACATAATGTGAAAATACGGGATATTTTCGGGGAAATAAAAAAAAAAAAAACGGGAAGACAGCGGGAAATAAGTCAAAATAAGGGATTTCCCGGGAAAAACGGGAGGGTTGACAGGTATGACCTAGGGTGCATATAACTTCTACCCAGATTTGCTTAATCACAATTATTAATGAAATTATGGACTAATTAAGCCTTAATGAGCAGTTCAACAAAAATTGCTTCTTCCTGGTCAATTCCTTGCTGTTTTGGAGTCTTTCTGGGAAATAGGTCGGTATTCCTACAGTGTATATAGCTTCTATATATAGCTTGCAACATTTATTACGCAAGGTGGCCCACTTTAGATCGTTCCTTCTGGACTAGACGGGGCTGGAGTGAGCTATGCCATCACTGACGGTCTTGTTTTCCTCAAACAGCAAACCACATCATGTTTTATTCCGTATTTAAAATTTGACTTCTTTAGGGTTTGTACTACATGATACCCATCAAAGTCAACTATTTGTCTTAAATATTATTCAGTAACTACTATAAATAAAATAAACCTACTATGAAATAAAGTGTTAATAAATGAATCTATGTTTATCCATCCATCCAGCCATCCTCTACACTGCTTATTTGTTAGGGTCATGGTGAAGCTGAAGCCAATCCCAGATGACTTTACACCCTGGACAGGTCACCAATCTATCACAAGGCTAACACAGAGATGAACAACCATCACACTTACATTCACACCTATGGGCAATTTACAGTAGCTACTTGAAAACTCCAGATGTCTTTGGACTGTGGGAGGAAACCAGAGCATCCAAAGGAAATCCACATAGGCACAAGGAGAACATGCAAACTCCACACAGAAAGGCCCCAGTCGGTCAAATCAACTTTTTTTTTTTTTAAATTGAAAGATCCTAGTCATTTGGGAACGCCATGTGGTTCTGATCTCAGTGCAAAAGTGAAATCTACAAACAGTGCAACACAGACAGTGCATGCTGACTAACATTCCAGCAAATGGGGTGACAGTACAGTGAAAAAGACCCCAGAAGGCAGAAAGTGAAAGGTGACTAACAGCTTTGCCAATGCAGGGACTGCAGCATGTCTTCTGATTTGAATCATTATTTCAAAAAAAAAAAAAAAAAAAGACTTGGCAAACAAAAGGGTTGCAAAATGATTTCTTCTGTCATCACACTGACTTGAATTAATATGCATCCAAGAAACTCTTTCGTTTTGAGAGTGCGCTCTCTTTAGCTGTTTTTTAGCCGCGTCTGAGCAGTGATTATTTTCAGAACGTGCAAACACAGGGTCAGTCATTACGATCAACCTTAATAACTCGCAATAACAGCTTCGTTGCAATAATTCCCACTCAGTATTTTGTGCCTTGAAAAAAAAAAAAAACTTTCATGAATGCATAAGCAATGAGGCAGAAATAAAACTGGAGGGAGAATCCCTCTGATCCGGGGCCAGGGTTTCCCAAACCAAGGACAGTGAACCTCTAGAGGTTCATGATGGAATTGCAGTGGGTTTGTGAGACTGTGATAAAATTTCCAGTCATGTTCAAGTAAATGTCAATAATATATATTTTACAAGGAAAAAAAGCCTAAATGAATTAAAACCATGAAGTTATAAATTAAATAAATTATTATATTCACATTCATTGGATATGAGCAATCGTGTGCTCTGATTGGCTACTCTACTACTAGGCTATCAGCTCATATACAGTGAGTAGAGAAAAACAAAATAATGTGAATCAAGTCTGATATATCACTTTATCAAGTATTTAAAAGAAACAGAAATAGCTAAAAGAATATAGTTTTTCCCCCACCAATAGCTTCTGTTCTACACTCCAGCCCAACCCCAAAATAAGAAGAAAAATGACATGGCAGGGCATGTTGCTGAACCAACCGACGATGAAATAAAAACTTTACTCGAAAACAAACCCCCCAAAATACAAAAAGCAACAAAATATGGAATGAAAGTATTTGATGGGAAGAACATATCTTTTTTTATTTTTAAAGAATTATTATTATTATTATTATTATTACATTTTCCACAAATTACTACTGTCATTTCGCCGGTTTGTTTACATTCTAAGCGGAAATTATTTTCTCGGACGTTTTGGATAAATTTATTTAACAAATTTGCAAAAAATAAAAATGCTCCGTTTCTCAAAATCCAGTGAATGTGGATAGAATAAAACAATTATTCCACTCAATCTTGTCGTACATGGCTTATAGCCAACTCGGCGATATGTGCCTCATCAGCCATCAGCTCATGTACGACTTGATTTCGTGGAATAACTTACAGTGATGCTTGAAAGTTTGTGAATCCTTTAGAATTTTCTATATTTCTGCATAAATATGACCTAAAACATCATCAGATTTTCACACAAGTCCTAAAAGTAGATAAAGAGAACCCAGTTAAACAAATGAGACAAAAGTATTATACTTGGTCATTTATTTATTGAGGAAAATAATCCAATATTACATATCTGTGAGTGGCAAAAGTATGTGAACCTCTAGGATTAGCAGTTAATTTGAAGGTGAAATTAGAGTCAGGTATTTTCAATCAGTGGGATGGCAATCAGGTGTGAGTGGGCACCCTGTTTTATTTAAAGAACAGGGCTCTATCAAAGTCTGATCTTCACAACACATGTTTGTGGAAGTGTAGCATGGCACGAACAAAGGAGATTTCTGAGGACCTCAGAAAAAGCATTGTTGATGCTCATCAGGCTGGAAAAGGTTACAAAACCATCTCTAAAGAGTTTGGACTCCACCAATCCACAGTCAAAAAGACTGTGTACAAATGGAGGAAATTCAAGACCATTGTTACCCTCCCCAGGAGTGGTTGACCAACAAAGATCACTCCAAGAGCAAGGCATGTAATAGTCGGCAAGGTCACAAAGGACCCCAGGGTAACTTTTAAGCAACTGAAGGCCTCTCTCTCATTGGCAAATGTTAATATTCATGAGTCCACCATCAGTTGAACACTGAACAACAATGGTGTGCATGGCAGGGTTGCAAGGAGAAAGCCACCACTCTCCAAAAAGAACATTGCTGCTCATCTGCAGTTTGCAAAAGATCATGTGGACAAGCCAGAAGGCTATTGGAAAAATATTTTGTGGACGGATGAGACAAAAAAAGAACTTTCTGGTTGAAATGAGAAGCGCCATGTTTGGAGAAAGGAAAACACTGCATTCCAGCATAAGAACCTTATCCCATCTGTGAAACATGGTGGTGGTAGTATCATGGTTTGGGCCTGTTTTGCTGCATCTGGGTCAGGACGGCTTGCCATCATTGATGGAACAATGAATTCTGAATTATACTAGCGAATTCTAAAGGAAAATGTTGGGACATCTGTCCATGAACTGAATCTCAAGAGAAGGTGGGTCATGCAGCAAGACAACGGCCCTAAGCACACAAGTCGTTCTACCAAAGAATGGTTAAAGAAGAATAAAGTTAATGTTTTGAAATGGCCAAGTCAAAGTCCTGACCTTAATCCAATCGAAATGTTGTGGAAGGACCTGAAGTGAGCAGTTCATGTGAGGAAACCCACCAACATCCCAGAGTTGAAGCTGTTCTGTATGGAGGAATGGGCTAAAATTCCTCCAAGCCGGTGTGCAGGACTGATCAACAGTTACCGCAAACGTTTAGTTGCAGTTATTGCTGCACAAGGGGGTCACACCAGATACTGAAAGCAAAGGTTCACATACTTTTGCCACTCACAGATATGTAATATTGGATCATTTTCCTCAATAAATAAATGACCAAGTATAATATTTTTGTCTCATTTGTTTAACTGGGTTCTCTTTATCTACCTTTCGGACTTGTGTGAAAATCTGATGATGTTTTAGGTCATATTGATGCAGAAATATAGAAAATTCTAAAGGGTTCACAAACTTTCAAGCACCACTGTAATTGTATCACTTTACTGCAACCTTGACAGTAACTAGTGACAGATGTCGATTGAGTTACTCATAAGTCATGTGATAGTTCTTAAATAGTTATATTTTAAAAAAAAACTAGCTACTAATTAGCTAGCTAATTCATTATTTGTGGCTAAAATATCAGGAAATGAAAGTGACAAGCACTTTCATTCCAATAGCCTTTGGAAGTGTATGACATGTTTGAATCACATAATGTAGTCACTATAAAAGGCCTTCCTGTGCCAGGACCTGGTCTTCCCAGTCAGTCAATCTCCGGTCCCAGTACTAACCAGGCCTTTAAGGTGCATCAGGTGGTACCGATCTCTGTTTCTATAGCGCTCAGCTTTCAACTATTACATAGCTAGGGTTATAGTCCTCTGGTAACCACAAGTTTGACTCCCTACTCGCATCTATATTGTGGCGTGCCTTGGCAGATGGCAGTAGGTACCATTTTTATGATGGTCTTTGGTATGACCTGACCATGAGTAGATCTCATGAGCTCCTGGTCAAGAGGCAGACACACTAACCACTAGGCCAACTCGTGGTCTGAACCCGCTAAACCAGACAAATATTTTTAAGTCATGTTACGTAACTTAGAGCTAGGGTCGGCAATTTTTTCGAAGCATTTTTGTGATGTTTCTTGAGGTTTTCTTTCCATCCCAACAACGAATAAATCAAATCCTCTGACAAATGAAAAGAAAAAAAAAATGTTATTTGTGGCAGTCGCAGGGATGTAAAAAGTCCAAAAGCATGACCGGGGAATTCTATGAGGCTAGGCAGACTTATTGCAAAATCTAGCAAGCTAGTTGACAGCTGTGAATACTAACAATAGCCACGTTCGTTGTTTACATTCATGATGATAATATTTGGCGTTTTCTTACATGCGAGTACGACATGAAGTAGTTGGATATGACAACAATGAGCTGTCATGTCTCTCTCTCATGGACTCATCCTCCAGCAGTAGTCAGGCAGTGCGCGTTCATGTATTTCAAAAGCATAGCTTTGGAGTGAGGCCTGAAGGGAGGGGGTGGGATTTTTTGGTTGGGTACTTTCAAAAAAATGTTGCTAGCTTTAAAATAGCAGCAGAGGTTTTGAAGAAGAGAACGTTTTACTTAGCATCATCCTGCTTAAAATTTCAGGCAAATCATTTAGTTTGAAGGGGTTCAGAGGAGAAAAGAAGTTTAGGAAAACTGGTAAGCGATGTTTAACACCTTATAAGGATTTGAAAAAAGACACAAAACAGTAAATATGGGCTTTTATACAGAACGAATCATCTTTGTAAATCATCCCACTTTCAGGTTTGAGGCTAAAGCATGAACTCAAGCAGATTTGTCAGGAAACTATGTCAAGAAAAATCCTCATGGGGAAAAAAACCCGATACACATACAATGAGGAATTATTTCAAGAAACAACAAACAGCAACCCTGGTAATAAAATTGAAGATTTGAATTATGAGTGCCAAACTGAACATCTTAAAATGCTATTGTTTGTAGACAATGGAGTCAAACCCCCTTATTTACAGCAGCAGCAAAATGCCAACTGGTATAAAACCAGACATAAACAAGGCTCAGAGTTTTTCTAAAGGGAATTTTGCAGTATTTTCTATGTACTCTAGATAAACAGCTGTTGTTTTTTTCCCAGACATCAGGCAGTGCAACATTTAAGCTCAATAAATGTCAAGCAGCTTCTTCAAAATATCTGCATTGTGTCATTTCAGCTCTGAAGCATGTTATAAGTGTTATAACACGAGAAGTCTCTTTGACGCATTTAAATACGAAGATGTCAATTTATATCCTGAGCATGTGCTTTAACATTTTGTTTATTAGTCTATTTTAGTTGATTTGGCAACCAGGAAGATCTGGCAAGCCTGTAATGATTTGATTCCACCTGTCATCTGCCAATATGCTTTATATTAGCCAGCGCTAAGATTAGATTAAAGTGGCTAAGTGCGAACATCACAGCCACCTCCATCTCCATTAAGGGGATTTATTTGGCACCATAGTCTCACTGAGCACATAATATACACGCTGGGAGATTATTAAACTGCAGCATATTTAAAATACAAAACTACTTATAAGGTTAAAAAAAAACAACCCCGGCCTGTGATTTATGCAAGGAATAAAACATTTGGGGGTGTGCGAGTCTAGGAAAACAATCAATGACAAGGTGGTGTGACTTGGCCTGAAGTGAAACGGAGTCACTAACATTGATTAATTTCTTATAACAGCACATCCCTTTTTGATCCATTTAGAGTTACATTTAATATTGTGAAACGACCAAAATACAGTTAGCAGTCAGCTATTTAACCGTCATTCCACAAAATCGAGTCGTACATGAGCCGATGAGGCACGTAGCACCGAGTTGGCTATAAGATACGTACGACAAGATTGAGTGGAATATCTGTTTTATTCTATCCACATTCACTGGATTTTGAGAAACAGAGCATTTTTTTTTTTTGCAAATTCGATAAATAAAAACTTTATCCAAAACGTCCGACAAAATCATTTCCGCTTGGAATGTAAACAAACCGGCGAAATGACGGTAGCAATTTGTGAAAAATGCTCTAATAATAATTCTTGAAAAAAAAAAATGATGTGTTCTTACCATCAAATACTTTTTTCCATATTTTGTTGCTTTTATTTGTATTTTTGGTGGGTTTGTTTTCAAGCAGAGTTTTTATTTCATCCTCGGTTGGTTCAGCAATACGCTCCACCATTTTGTTTTTCTCTTCTCACGGTATACGAGCTGATATCCTAGTAGTAAAGTAGCCAATGAGCAATTCCAGCGTTATGGACGTGACACTTGAACTCAAAATGGCAACAAATGACCCAGTGCATGTTTTATTGTCTCCCAGTATTTAAACAGGTGTTGCATATTTTAAGGCTGTACCATACTGGAGAAGTGATAGAACAAGAACAATTCCCATAGTACATCTAGGGCATGCCAGAAAACGCCAATAAAAGATGCGTTATGGATGTGACAGAAAAAGTATCACTTTTCTTGGGTGACTGTACATTTTTATCAAACTCTGTGAAATTGTAAACCTAATGTCGAAATGGAGATATCCATTTGATAGAGGGGTCCAAGGTGAATATTAAAAAATCTTTGTTTCAAATATTTTGTATTTCATGCAGAGTTTCGGAAGGAAAAGTCAGCGTTATGGATGTGACGAAATTCCGTTATGGATGTGACGCGTCTGAAATAGACATGGCATATGTTTAGAAAATTAGCAATTTAACCACCATAACCCTTTGAAAAACTCTCTAAATATCAGCTAAAACTATCAAAGTTCTTAAATAATATTTAGGATGGCTATTGTTTTGCTGTTTGGTGGATTTTAGCATACATTTCTGTGGCTTGTGGCAATAATATAGAATTGTACATCATCAAAGTTGATTTTAGCTTGGGTTTTACATTATAAGAAAGAAAGACTGACATATTAAGGCGAAGGGAACAATTGTTGCAACAAATTGGTTCAACTTATTCACATCTGTAAAATACAGGCCTAGGTGATATCTCTGGGAGTGGTTTTGATGTATTACATGTTGCTTTATTTTTGCATGGTGAGGTTGACATTTACATGGAATTGCCCCAATCAGAGCATGCGATTGCTCATATCCAGCGAATGTGGATAGAATAAATACAGTTGTACCTTTGCCAGCCTCTTATTTTCTTTAACTCGAGTTAATAAAACATGATTTCCTTGTTACTCTCCTCTGTCCTGAAGACTTTTCCGTGGTAGAACTTACCGTACAAAGCACTGAAACTGCAAACTCCTTCCATACATGTTCACTATTAACATATTAACAATTGTACAATTTCTGTTTGTTCAAAACAATAAAAAAAAAAATTTGCCTGTTTTTTCAGTCTAGTCAAAATTAAACACACTCCAAACCTAGAACTTTACAAATCAGTCACTTTTACTTCCTAAAAAAAAAAAAAGCAGGTGTAATAATAAAGACCCAAATAAAGGTCATTTGCATTGTTATTTATCGTAACAACATATAGTGACTCTGATGTGTTGTTAATCATCCACTTTTCAAACTTATTCACACTGGTTGTATGACACTGTGGTTTTTATGCACACATAGGAAAGTACCTCAAAGTCCTTCAGGGTGCTCTTCCACATACAGCTGTGGTTAGTGCAGTGCACTCTCAGTGCGAGAATCTCTTTATTGATCGCTGCATCGTTGAAGAACTGCAGTCACACAAACAGAAAAAGGGGGAAATTATGATATTTTCCTGAAATACTTCTGTGACTCACAACAGTTTTTCTGTAAATCGAAACGGGGTTGCCTGAGATTATATACAGTACCAGTCAAAAGTGTGGACACACCTTCTAATCAAGGTTTTTCTTTATTTTTATTAATTAAAAGTCACTTCATGTCTTAAATTAATGATGGACGTCGTTTCTCTTTTCTTAGTTGAGCGGTTCTTGACATAATATGGATTACTACAGATGTGGTGTAGAATAGGGTTGTTTATTGTATTTTTATTATTTACTATTCACTGTTTGATCTCAAACGCATTAAGAAGGCAAGAAACTCGTCCACTAATTACAGTGGTGCTTGAAAGTTTGTGAACCCTTTATAATTTTCTATATTTCTGCATAAATATGACCTAAAACATCATCAGATTTTCACACAAGTACTAAAAGTAGATCAAGAGAACCCAGTTAAACAAATGAGACAAAAATATTATACTTGGTCACTTATTTACTGAGGAAAATGAGCCAATATTACATATCTGTGAGTGGCAAAAGTATGTGAACTTCTAGGATTAGCAGTTAATTTGAAGGTGAAATTAGAGTCAGGTGTTTTCAATCAATGGGATGACAATCAGGTGTGAGTGGGCACCCTGTTTTATTTAAAGAACAGGGATCTATCAAAGTCTGATCTTCATAATACATGTTTGTGGAAGTGTATCATGGCATGAACGAAGGAGATTTCTGAGGACCTCAGAAAAAGCGTTGTTGATGCTCATCAGGCTGGAAAAGGTTACAAAACCATCTCTAAAGAGTTTGGACTCCACCAATCCACAGTCAGACAGATTGTGTACAAATGGAGGAAATTCAAGACCATTGTTACCCTCCCCAGGAGTGGTCGACCAACAAAGATCACTCCAAGAGCAAGGCGTGTAATAGTCGGTGAGGTCACAAAGGACCCCAGGGTAACTTCTAAGCAACTGAAGTCCTCTCTCATATTGGCTAAAGTTAATGGTCATGAGTCCACCATCAGAAGAACACTGAACAACAATGGTGTGCATGGCAGGGTTGCAAGGAGAAAGCCACTGCTCTCCAAAAAGAGCATTGCTGCTCATCTGCAGTTTTTAAAGATCACATGGACAAGCCAGAAGGCTATTGGAAAAATGTTTTGTGGATGGATGAGACCAGAATAGAACTTTTTGATTTAAATGAGAAGCGTTATGTTTGGAGAAAGGAAACCACTGCATTCCAGCATAAGAACCTGATCCCATCTGTGAAACATGGTGGTGGTAGTATCATGGTTTGGGCCTGTTTTGCTGCATCTGAGCCAGGACGGCTTGCCATCATTGATGGAACAATGAATTCTGAATTATACCAGCAAATTCTAAAGGAAAACGTCAGGCCATCTGTCCATGAACTGAATCTCAAGAGAAGGTGGGTCATGCAGCAAGACAACGACCCTAAGCACACAGGTCGTTCTACCAAAGAATGGTTAAAGAAGAATAAAGTTAATGTTCTGGAATGACCAAGTCAAAGTCCTGACCTTAATCCGATTGAAATGTTGTGGAAGGACCTGAAGCGAGCAGTTCATGTGAGGAAACCCACCAACATCCCAGAGTTGAAGCTGTTCTGTACGGAGGAATGGGCTAAAATTCCTCCAAGCCGGTGTGCAGGACTGATCAACAGTTACCGGAAACGTTTAGTTGCAGTTATTGCTGCACAAGGGAGTCACACCAGATACTGAAAGCAAAGGTTCACATACTTTTGCCACTCACAAATATGTAATATTGGATCATTTTCCTCAATAAATAAGTGACCAAGTATAATATTTTTGTCTCATTTGTTTAACTGGGTTCTCTTTATCTACTTTTTGGACTTGTGTGAAAATCTGATGATGTTTTAGGTCATATTTATGCAGAAATATAGAAAATTCTGAAGAGTTCACAAACTTTCAAGCACCACTGTACGTAACTTTTCACGAGACACACCTCTTAATTGAAAAGTCATTCCAGATGACTACCTCATGATAACGCCAATAGTGTGCAAAGTGTCATCAAGGTAAACGTTGGATACTTTGGAGAATCTAAAATATGAAACATTTAGGTTTTTTTAAACACATTTTTGTTTACCACATAATTCCATATACGTTCCATACGTTATTCTATAGGTTTGATGTCTTCAGTATTGTTCTACAATGTCGAAAATCGTCAAAATATGAATAGGTGTGTCCAAACTTTTGGCTGGTACTGTACATCCTGTTTTCTTGAACTGGAAATGTATCCCAAGGCATATGATCTAAAAATCACAGACCACAACATTAAACAGCTACCTTAGTCAAACCCGCTCCCTATAGTAGCTCAGTATGACAAAGGGTGACCGCAAATATCCACATACAGTAGAGATGAAGATATACAAAGGGTGAGTTATCATGATGTAGGCCAGAGGTTGCCAAATTAGCCGTCATAACCCTATGATTTTATAAATCAGTTCACACACGGACAGAAAGTTACATTTTTCACTTTTGTTTTTGGTTTATTCTTTACAAATTACTATTACTGATTATGCTCAAATCGTGATGACATTCTTTAGACTCCAATCACAGAAGAGGTTTGCAACAGTAACTGGTTTAAAGAACGAAGTCATCAGAGTATAGACTCAGGGAATGGATGGCGAATGACCAATCCCACCATAACGAGGCTGTCCCCAAACCCAGTGAGGATCTTCCCAATGGAACTTTCCTCTGCAGGAAAGACTGGGCCACGTTAAATCATGCGAGAGCCAAGATTGGCCAAACATGAGACAACCTTCTGAAGTGGGGACTCGCCGCAAGCCCCTGTGGTGAACCTGTCCAAACCATGGATCACCTACTCAAAGGATGCCCATTGGGCCCAAGCTGCTCTGACCAAGACCTTCTGGAAGCTAACAAAACTGCCCTAGTGTGGATACAGTGGTGGCATGATAAGATATGATGAAGACATTACCTTACATTAAATTAAAGGCATTCAGCCATTATCCAGAGCAACGTACAATGCACCCAGGGCAGCAGTACGAGGTTAGGTGTCTTGCTCAAGAGCACTTCAGCCATTCCTGCTGGTCCAAGGAATCAAACTGGCAACCTTTTGGTCCCAAAGCTGCTTCTCTAACCATTAGGCCATGGCTTCCCCCATATTTAGTGTGTTATAAATATTTGTTAAATAATAAGTATGCCTCATATTTTAAGACATATTTAGTGTGCTACTATTATGAACTTATTAGTTACTGTGGGTCCTATTCAAGCAAGCCACATTTAAAATGGACAGTGTAAGTGTTATTTCATAAAAATGTGAAAATTTACTTATCTTCCTACACTAGTTCCCTGATTCTGACTGATCGGAACAACAGACTCAGAGGAAAAGAAACAATGGTATGCCAAAATAGTACCATTGGTCCTAAATCATAAATCCAGAATTAAAAAAAAAAAGGTGGAAAAAGGTCTGGGTTTAATAAAAGTTATAATAAATAATGTCATAATAAATAATTTGGGGTTATTTGCTTAAAAATGTTTTTTTTTGGGGGGGATGGCACAGATTAAACTATGTTCTGAAAGTCACATGGTTAATAGAAGAAGAAGAAGCCTTTATTTGGTCACGTGTACACTCAAGCACCGTGAAATCCCTTTAACACATTTCACCCATCTGAAGCAGTGAACACACACACTCGTACCCAGAGCAGTGGGCAGCTGTGCTACAGTGCCCAGGGAGCAGTTGGGGGTTAGGTGCCTTGATCAAGGGCACTTCAGCCATGATACAGAGGGAGGGGAAAGTGCTGTTCATTCACTCAACTCGCCTCACATTTTACTTGCCAGTCCTGGGAATCAAATCAGCGACCATTTGGGCCCAAGGTTGCTTTTCTAATCTTCAGGCCATGGCTGCCTTATCACTATTAGTAGTGATAGAATGGCTGTAGAAATTTTTACCACAGTACAAATTATGGTGAGTATGTGGTGGAGAATTCTTCTACATAACCAGGTACGATATTTTCAGACCATCCCCATGAGGTTTCACTACACTTTTTACCTCCTGTATAAGAGCATCCGCTTAATGAGGAAAATGTCAATGAGAATGCAGCTTCCTTACATTTCCTTCTCCATTCATGTTATGTTGCAGGTAAAATCCGTTCTCAGGTGAAAACCTCTATTCAACCTAGGTTGACTTGGTGAACCACATTTTACCTCGGTTAAATATATAGACAGCATTCAATCTAGGTTAAATTTATAATTGTTGTATGGTTTTGAGACAGTTAGCTTTTTGTTAGGGTTAGTTTTATTTTAAGGTTTGAGTTAGCTTTTTGTTGCGGTTTAAGTTAGTTTTATTTTAGGGTTAGGGTTCAGATCTGGTTTAGGGTCAGGGTTAACGTTAGGGTTAGGTTTACCGTTAGGTTTAGGGTTATGGTTATGATTAGGGTGAAGCTTAAGGTTAGGGTCAGGCTTAGGATAAGGTTATGGTTTGCTTGCACAACGCATGCGCAAAATAGTAAAAGTTAGAGTGGGGCCTGGTACCCTCTAAAGATATTGGCTGAGATGAATCTGGGACCAAATGTTAGTAATAATACAAAGACGTATGGTAGAATTGGCAATATTAACCTGCGTAGTGTAGTGGTAAACACTGAACTACAGATCTGGAAGGTGCAAGTTCAAATCCTGGTGAGTACAATAAAAATTATTTATTTCACCGTGATTTGTTTAGTGTTTGTAGAGAGGTAGTTGACAAGGTACAACATCAAGCAAAGGGAGTCCAGGTGATGACCAGAGAGGGGAAGTTAGTGGATAGAAAAAAGAGAGAGAGAGAGCACGTGTGAGAGAAGACAATTTCCATTTTCTTCCTTTTTTTTCATTTTAAAAAAATTTATTTCAACCCCTCCCACAAAAAAACCCCACGTCCTTATGACACCCCATAAAAAAAAAAAAAAAATCCCTTTTCAGACAGCTGAACCTAGGTTGAATACACATTTTACCCAGGTAAAATGTGGTTCACCAATTCTACCTAGGTTGAATACAGGTTTAACGTAAGACCGGATTTAGCCTGCAACAGTTATTCGTGTGTGTGCAAAATTTGCACGGCTGTGGTATGGTGTCATAGTCAAATAACTTTTCGCCTCCACTTAAAGTCACAGAAAAATTCTGAAGGTCAGTAAAATACTAACCTTTGCCATCAACAATGAACATGAAAGGACTTGAATCCTCCATACACTCACTATACAGTCAGTGACTAATTTATAAAGTAAGGCCTATCACACAGTTTCACTTTTACTGACCGTCATTATGCACATTTCACAGCATCTTTACACCATGAAGCAATGGAAAGAACCACCAAAGCACAGAAATTATACAGTAGGAGTAGTGGATTCACAGCGACACTGACGTGGTAGTCTGTATGATGCTTGTAGGAGTGTAGTATTGTGGTTTCTATGTACACTTCCCCTACACAGAGACTATAACTCAGCATGTGCTAATAGAATCACTGCTGTGCTGAGAAGGATCCAAGTATAGTAATATCCCAGCGATGGTCCTGTGGTGATCTCTTCCCACTGGGGGATGAAGTCGGAGGGGTCTGAGGGGCTGCAGTCAGTAATAAAACACTGCAAAGTGACTGATGTGTAGTTTTACACAATCACAATGACCCAAAAAGTGTAAATATATGACCGACAGCTTTTTTTTTTTAATTTGGCTGCCACGGATTTTGGCCTGAATTTGTTTGCACGTAAATATGTGGGGTCTGTTTTGCTATTTTTACTCTCGATGAAATAAGTAATAAATAAAAGCCACTGACTGGAAGCCATTGGCCCATAATTAAGAGGTTTAATCAACATAAAATGATCAAGCAGTTACTGAAGATGAATGAATCAATGAATCACCGAATCACGAAATGAAAATGATCCAGTACGTACCTGGTCAAGAGTTAGTAAGCTGTGGTTGCTTTGCTGGTTTGGGACTTCTTTACACTTTGTGCAAACAAGGTTTTTGTTGTTTCTGTTATTGAGAGAGAGAGAAAGAAAAGCAAAAAATGAACATAAGTATGGAATCAACAAGGAAGCAAACAAACAAAAAGCAAAACAAAATCAGACAATACAAAAACGAACAAAAACAAAAAAATGAAACAGACAATACAAAAAAAGTAAACTTAAAACATTGAAACGAAGCATGAATACACAACTATCTCATTATCTCTCGCCGCTTTATCCTGTTCTACAGGGTCGCAGGCAAGCTGGAGCCTATCCCAGCTGACTACGGGCGAAAGGCGGGGTACACCCTGGACAAGTCGCCAGGTCATCACAGGGCTGACACATAGACACAGACAACCATTCACACTCACATTCACACCTACGGTCAATTTAGAGTCACCAGTTAACCTAACCTGCATGTCTTTGGACTGTGGGGGAAACCGGAGCACCCGGAGGAAACCCACGCGGACACGGGGAGAACATGCAAACTCCGCACAGAAAGGCCCTCGCCAGCCACGGGGCTCGAACCCGGACCTTCTTGCTGTGAGGTGACAGCGCTAACCACTACACCACCGTGCCGCCTATACACAACTATATCTCAATAAATACACCCCGAAAAAAAAAAGGTTATTTTATGTTCTCTGGATTGTTTAACATTTCCAACTTTCTCATGAAATTTGACTTGGAAAATTTTTTCAGTCATTTTCTGTACAGCACCTTTCAAGGTTCCCCACAGTATTGGTACTTCTTTTTTTTTTTTTTTAAACGCAGTCCTCAAACGTTCTGTAACTTTTCATTTTCATGCTCACTGATTTTTAT